>NC_079199.1:24669630-24970880 GCF_029499605.1 Hyla sarda | reverse complement strand
GTGAACACACTAATTAGACCAACTGCGCCAATCAGTGGCGCAGTGGCCCTTTAAATCGCAGAGACCCGGCGCGCGCGCGCCCTAGGGAGCGGGGCCGCGCGCGCCGGGACAGGACCGACGGAGAGCGAGTCAGGTACGGGAGCCGGGGTGCGCATCGCGAGCGGGCGCCACCCGCATCGCGAATCGCATCCCGGCTGGGGGCGGTATCGCAGCGCACCCGGTCAGTAGATCTGACCGGGGCGCTGCAGTAGCGAGGATGTTGCGAGCGCTCCGGGGAGGAGCGGGGACCCGGAGCGCTCGGCGTAACAAACTTGTTAGAGGTCTGTAAATTAGGTTCTCCAAAACATATTCTTGAAGAAGGTATTAGGAAATTGGCGGACCACTTGGAGGGGGGGGGGGGGGGGGGGAGACAAAGGTCATGGAATCAGATTTCACATTATCAGACAACGTTTGGTTTAAATTTGATTGGTTTAGGGATGCTTACTATGCTTTGGCAGAGGGAGACATTTTTTTAAACATCTTATGGAAGGTCTAAGTGATAAGTTGAAATTTAAGAGGCCAGCGAGATGGAAGAGGACGATCAAAGAGGAGATATGGGTTCAAATTTATAGAAATGTCAACTTTAAAGGGGTACTCCACTCTTAGACTTCTTATCCCCTATGCAAGGGACCTCGGCGATCTCCCTACTGCACCTGACGTCTGTTTAGAGCATCTGGTGTAGCTACGCAGGACGTCATGGCGGCGCCCCGCTCATGACATCATGGCCACGCCCCTCAAAGCAAGTCTATAGGAAGGGGCGTCACGCCCCTTCCCTTAGACTTGCATTGAGGGAGCATGGCCATGTCGTCACAAGCGGGGCGTGACCATGACATCACGAGCCTCCGCCCCGCATCGCCATTCATCCGGGAAGGAGTGAAGTTCGCTCCGTGCATCGGATGTCTGGGGTGCCGCAGCAGAGATCGCGGGGGTCCCCAGCGGCGGGACCCTTGCAATCAGACATCTTATCAGTTGTCCTTGAGTGGAAAGGAAAAGTGGATCCTATTCATATGTGGTGGTCAAGTGTTAGTTCACAAAAATTCTGGAAAGAAACGGGGAGGGTGTAAGAAAGAAGAGGTTTTGTTTTTGAATGATGTTATACTTAGAGATTGTTATATTTTTAATGTATCACAATGTTTGTTCAGTGAAGGCCAGGGAAAATTAAAAAACAGGCATCCACTATTTATAAGAATGGGGGGGGGGCAAAGACAAGAAGATTCATAGGAAGAACTAGAGAAATAAAAAATCTGATTCTTTTAGAACGTCAATGATTTGCTATCCGGTTGATTGATACTCAGTTTCAACAAGCTATCGTCACCTATAAAAGCCCTCCCCCATTCCTCAGTTTACGTTTATCATGATAATACTGATAAACTGCATCCGCGCCGGCAGCATTTGCTTTGAATTTTTGCAATATTTCCTGTAAGTCCCCTTCATTGACTTTGATACGGCAATCTATTACATGTAATATACATTTTTTAACATACGGCTTACGTGACTTTTCCTTACAAATACTATTGTTACGACTGCTACTAAATAATAGTAACACCCAAAATAATCGAAATGTGTGAACCCCAAAAATGTCAATGACCTGTAATCTGCAGGTGATTTGGCACCAAATGTTCTATTTCCCAAGCACTGCCCTAAGCATGCAGGTACGGAAATTCAGCTTGGAATTATCTTGAGTGGAATTCCACTTGCAGAAACCTCTGGCAGAATTGGCGCTTATTTGGCTGCACGGGCAGTAAGCACAGTCTCATTAACTGCAATGCATTCCACTGAGAGAATTACCATGTTAATTCCTGAGGCAGATTCTGCTACAGAACGCCATAGTGTGCACAATGCAGCAGAATCTCATTGAGATCAATGGGATTCTTGTGCAAGCAGAATTCCACTCGGAATTTCCGTAGAGTGCAAGAAAAAAAAGCAAATGTGTTCTTACATGCTGGCGAACGCATACATTTACATCCCCCCCCCATGTGTTCACCCCATGTGGGTGGCTGTAGGCGGGCATGGTTTCGGACCCATGAGTTCCAAAAAAAATTTTTAAAAAAAATTTGTGTATGTAGAATGATTTAGCTGACCTACAAGGGGTCATATCATCTCCCAGCATCAGAAATGCAAAATAAACTTTTTAGAAAAAAGTGTGGGGGGAGTGCTACTAAAATATAACTTTTATTATAATAATTATTAAAATACACCACTGAAGTGATAGTGAACCACTACCATCTTAAAAACTAATACACAGGATCCACTCTAGGTTACCACCCGTGTGGTGGATTTACCAGTATTCAGAGCGCCACCAATCCGGTGGATTTATATGAATATATACCGTTCTCAGATATATATCGTTCTCTACGCGTTTCTGCCCTAATCTAGAGCGTCATCAGGAGAACTTCATATATGTAGAAAGAAAGTCTCAACAATGTGGACAATGTGTGAGATAAGGAGATAACAATAGCGTCACTCAATATATAAACATAGATAAATGCATGTAGCACCCCTGTGCCAAGTGCCACTATACAGGTGTAATTGATCTACATGTGGCAGTAGGCAGTAAGTGGAGATCTTAGTAGATCTATCAGCTAGTGTCACCAAACTAGTAAGGGAGTGACAGGACAAGTAGGAGGTACGAGAGCGGGGTCCGCCCTTTTTAGGGCGATAACACTGCCTAGAGATCAGGGTACCAGTTAGCATAGGGTAAGATCAGGTTCCCTAGGCCCAGTTCTAATGCCACTCCATGTTCCCTGATAGCCTCCCCATCTGTATCATCCCCACGTTGTCAGGTCAATACCGAACTGTATTTCCCCCCCCCCCCCCCTTTAATATAATACAATTTCTTTAAATTTATTTATCTCGTAGCTGGCTAGGAACATAATAATTTTTTCTCAGTTGGCTAATCGTATACTCTGGTCTGTTTTGGAGGTGCACGGATATCTACCTGCGAATAGGGGCATTCCCTGGGAGTTTTAGTGAACTTTAATCGGAACCTCACAACCCCTTGCCCCTCTTGTTCAAGGAGAGAGGGGTGTGGAGGCACAAGCCAATCTATAGGGATTAACTTTTGAGAATATTACATCGGTGGATTTGTCCGGGATGTTTTCAAAGCTTGAGGGACCCAGTGCCTGTATTAATAAATTAGGCACCCTAGCGTCCCGGTCCTCTCCACTGATGTTTATTTATTTAATTTAAAATTTAAATATAATATCACCCCCTTTAAGATGTATTCCATATGGCCTCAACATCAAACCTCACCTTCCCACCATATAGGGCCATATAGAGGTGCTTAGTAGCAATGAAATTATATATATTTGGGTAGCATCTCCCAATAAGCTCTAATTTTAGGCTGTCCAGTATTCTAGCGTGTGATCATAATTGGTGCCGGTCACTGAGGAGTTAATGTATTCACTCCTCTAGCCGCAAATCACATTCTAACATACCTGGCCCGAATACAGAAGTGACGAGCGGTACTTAGTCCCGCCCCCTATGGGCGTCAGAGAGAGGCGGGGACGGATGACGTCACGCTGGCGTGCCAGGATATGACGCCAGACGCCAAGGATCGCGGCAAGGCAGCGCAGAGAAGCCGGTCGGACTGTTACTGGCTCCCCGCCATTGCGGGTTTGCGCACCTTCCGGGATCCTGTAATTGGCGGTTACATCAGCGGACTGTGAGTAACGAGTGGCGGCGATACCGCTTTTTTTGCAGGTGCCGCGCAGCAACTCCTTACAGGGATATTTGTTGTATCCTTTCTTTAGGTACTGGGAGACGGACCACGGACTGTGAGTGAGAGCCCTATACATGAAAGGATATTATATTGTACCGGAGCATGGGGTCTGACTGGCTTTATGTATCTTCTTTACAGGTTATCTCCTTTGGATCCGCTGTAATTACACCCGCATAGTGGCACCTAGTATCGGGGTGCCACATGTAGATCAATTACACCTGTATAGTGGCACTTGGCACAGGGGTGCTACATGCATTTATCTATGTTTATATATTGAGTGACGCTATTGTTATCTCCTTATCTCACACATTGTCCACATTGTTGAGACTTTCTTTCTACATATATGAAGTTCTCCTGATGACGCTCTAGATTAGGGCAGAAACGCGTAGAGAACGATATATATCTGAGAACGGTATATATTCATATAAATCCACCGGATTGGTGGCGCTCTGAATACTGGTAAATCCACCACACGGGTGGTAACCTAGAGTGGATCCTGTGTATTAGTTTTTAAGATGGTAGTGGTTCACTATCACTTCAGTGGTGTATTTTAATAATTATTATAATAAAAGTTATATTTTAGTAGCACTCCCCCCACACTTTTTTCTAAAAAGTTTATTTTGCGGACCCATGAGTTCGTCAGCATTTATAAGCACGTTCACTTTTTTCACTTTTTTTCTTCATTTTTTTTTATGTCTCTCTTTGTTTACATAATTAGAACCTAAAACATTTTTTTGGACATGTCACAGCGACAAAAAATAGGGGCTCAACCTCACAATACTGCATAATGGTCAGGTGGTGCTACTGAGGGGTTAAAGGAGTAGTCTCATGGAATAAAACATATTCCCTATCTGCAGCATAGGGGATAAGTTTTAGATTGCGGGGGGTCCGATTGCTGGGGTCCCCTGCAATCTTCTGTATGGAGCCCCGGCTCGCCCCAGGAGTGGCGCGTCACAACTCCCAACCGAAGTGAGAGAGCCATAGAGATATATGGAGGGGTTTGGTGGCCTCTGCTTTAGATGGGGGGTCGTAACGCGCTGCTCCAGTGGAGAGCCGGGGCCAGGCGCTAGAACCCCCCACAATTTAAAACTTATCCCCTATCTTGCAGATAGGGGATAAGTTTTCTTCCATGAGATCTCTTTTAAAACCATGATTCAACAAAAAAAGAAACAATGGAATACCTATACATACAGTGCACACCCACGCAATGTATGTAAGAAAGAGAAATTTATGTCCCTTTATTAGTCAGATAATAGATCATAATAAAAAATAAAAAAAATACTTTTGAATTATACCCAATAAAACAAGAGGGGGCTGTCACAGTATAGGGAAATGTAAACACTTCTGATCGTACTCGAACAAATAGTAATGCATAAACACATAGTAGTCCCCAAACATGTAAAACAATTGGCAACAAAAAAAGATATATATGACCAACACTGTTCATATCCAAAAAGAAAAAGAAGCGTCAGTCCGGGCTAGCATAAAAAATCGCATGGTATATTCACCCATCGTGATACAGTGCTGCGTTTCGGTCTTCACAATGAGACCTTTCTCAAGCCTGGGCTTGAGAAAGGTCTCATTATGAAGAGCGAAATGTAGCACTGTATCACAATGGGTGAATAAACCACGCTATTTTTTATGCTACCCCGGACTGACGCTTCTTTTTCTTTTTGGATGTGAAGTTCATGGGACATTGAGTCCTGTCCCCAGCAGCAGAGCACACACCTGGACCTGGAGTCCTGAACATAGTGCCGGTTCCTTTCCAGACGTTCTATTTATGACCAACAATGTGATGCAGTACGGAAAAGCACACGGCTGTCTGGGCATGCTGGGAGTTTTACAACATCTGAAGGGCCACAGTTTAAAGAGGTACTCCCCCCCTAGACATCTTATCCCCTATCCAAAGGATAGGGGACAATATGTCTAATTGCGGGGGTCCGGTTGCTGGGGACCATGGATCTCTGCTGCGGCACTCCAGTCATCTGGTGCATGGAACGAACTCTGTGCACAGCCACCACTCCCCTTCCATTCGTGTCTATGTCTGTGTACTAGCCGTCACGTCCCCTCCCATAGACACGAATGGAGGGGGTGTGGCGCAATGTGACGATCACAGAAGTCTCAGGCTTCCGTGATGGTAATGACGCAGCACTGGCCCGCGATCAGACATGATATCCCCGATCCTTTGGATAGGGGATAACATGTATAGGGGCTGAGTACCTCTTTAAGACCACTGGGCTAGAGGCTTGGCAGAGTGTAAACAGGCAGACGATCAGAGAAATGGACAATACACGTATCCCACGGACATGGGCTCCTAATGGAACACCATGCGTTTTATTGCTTCTAATCAGAAAGCTGAGGAGTGAAGCGCACTACTGAGCTCTTCTCCCTGCTCATTCTCCTGATTGGTGGAAATCAGAACTTTTTACAAGTCTTTTTTTTTATATTTCTGTTTCCAGGCTGAATCTAAAATAAACTAAATGTTAATGTTTGCAGGTCTCTTTATAGCCAAAAGTAAATAAGGACATTTTGTAACTTTATGGTAATGGAGAAGTAGATTTCACAAATCTCAAGTAAATCCATTTTTCCTTCACTTTCAAACAGAATAACAAAAAAAAAAATACAAAGCATAGGAATGTTCCCAAACATCGCCTCCAGGTAGAACGCAGAACAAAACAAAAAACAAGCTGACATACATGCAAATTAAAATTTCATAGAAATCCTCCGGGTATCCAAGTTAACTTTGGTCATGTTAATGCTACAATCTTCAATTCTGCAGAATAAAAAAGACTTGTAACTAGGAGACAATAAGTAGCGTTCCATTCATAAATACATGTATCACATTATTTATATTGTTACCTGTGTTTCCTATATTTATAAGGGCACATCTGTTTCGACAATGAGAAACCATGCATGAATTAAACTTGAAAGTAAAACAGATGCACGTGACATATAGAAACATAGAATGTGTCGGCAAATAAGAACCATTTGCCCCATCTAGTCTGCCCAATAATCTGAATCCTATCAATAGTCTTGCACTTATCCACATTAAATTTCAGTTGCCAGAGTTCTGACCATTCTTCTAGTCTACCTAAATCCTTTTTCATTTGGCGGATCCCTGCAGGAACATCAACCCTGTTACATATCTTTGTGTCATCAGCAACCAACACCGAACCATCGAGACCTTCTGTAATATCACTAATGAAGATATTAAACAAAATTGGACCCAGTACAGATCCCTGAGGTCCCCACTGGTAACAAGAACTTGCCCTGAATATTCTCCATTGGCTACAACCCTCTGTTGTCGGTCACTCTGCTTCTGCTGCGATCTTCAAAAATTAAATTGTCTGTGTCCTAAAGGCCAAATGGGTTGTGTCCTTAAGGGGTTAAACATACCACAAAACACTATGTGCAATAGCAAAATAATGTGTTGAAAAATTTGTCCATAAATTGATTAGAACACGAAAACCTTTTACTGGGCTCACCAATGTGTTAAAACAGCCCTGGAATATGTTGATAAATTGCCTCCTTGTAGTTACAATGGCTTCAGGTTACAATAGTTTCGGTCTTTTCTGGACCATTGTAACTTGAAACCAGACTCAACATATAATGCCAGAAATAGTCCAGTTCTGTGAACCGTAACCGTGTTGATAGCTAGAAGATCTGACCAATCAGAATGGATATTTCACTGGTAAAACCCCTGTATTACTGAAGTGCATGCACTGACTGGTGTCTGGTAGCGCCCCCTACAGTACAGGGAGGTATTACATGTTCTGTACTTTTTACCTGTGCCAGGGTTAGCTGCTCCTTTGGACACCAGGTGAGGGCGGTTCCATGTTACTTTTTTTAGGACACTGTGTACTGTACAGGACCCTGAAGAAGCTCCTGTCCTCTACATAGACAGTGATTACAGCTTCCAGCAGATCTTTATTACTTTTATATGTAAGGACTTGCTTTATCTGTATTAGTAATCTTCACCTATTTTTGGTTGACATTTTTGGGGCTTCAGAACCAAGTTCCATAGAGTTATACAGAACCAACCGTTTTCCATAGAGTTATGCTGTCAAAATATTCAACTTAATATGTTTGTCCTAGAACAAATTCATCTTGTAATGTATTGTAAATTGAGGTAAACCCAAGTGATGCACTCCCATAGAGAATGAATGGAGCGCATGGCATCTCCTTTCAGAGAGCCGGGGTTCCATTCAAGAGATCGAAGGGGGTCCCTGTGGTCCCCCTCCGATCAGACACTTATACCCTATTCTGTGGATAGGGGATAGGCTGTTTTTCACTGGACTATCCCTTTAAAGTGTACAGGACAAGTAGGGCTCTGTACACTGAGGACAAGCAGGGCTCTGTACACTGAGGACAAGCAGGGCTCTGTACACTGAGGACAAGCAGGGCTCTGTACACTGGGGACAAGCAGGGCTCTGTACACTGGGGACAAGCAGGGCTCTGTACACTGAGGACAAGGAGGGCTCTGTACACTGAGGACAAGCAGGGCTCTGTACACTGAAGACAAGCAGGGCTCTGTACACTGGGGACAAGCAGGGCTCTGTGCACTGAGGACAAGCAGGGCTCTGTACACTGAGGACAAACAGGGCTCTGTACACTGAGGACAAGCAGGGCTCTGTGCAGTTAGGCTCTGTGACATGCTATGGGCTCACACATGAGGATGATTGACAAGCCAGGAGCCTACACAGAGCTCTGCTTGTCCTGCCCTCACTTCCTGTATTTGGACTCCTCACAGAGACAAACATGCAATAACTGCAGAGACAGCATTTTTTCACCAAAAAACATACACATTTTTTAACCAATGTATATTAAAAATATACATATAATGTTAATATCTACATTATATAAAAAGTTTTTGTTGACAATAGGTACACTTTAAGTGGGGAATTGAAAGAGGGAAAAGACGAGTAGTAGTAAGTCACAGCAATCAATACAAGAATGTATGAGAGCAACAATAAGAGTTTGGGCTGTTTACATAATAAAAATTGTGCGTATTCTGGGGATGTTATTGAGGGATTGGAGACATGACATGGGTCAAGCAAAACTCCATGAAAATGAGTTTGTGCTTCCTAGGAGCTATGGTGAATATCAGGTTTAGGTAAGTACATGGTACACTTTTTCAAAAGAGATGACTTGATGTTAGAAACAGCTGACAATTACTGGTGCTTTGTAATAGTGCTGCGGTGATGTCACAGGAACGGGTATATAGAGGTAGTCATCAGTGTAGAATTGGTACTGAAAGCTGAATCTGCTGATTGTCTGGGTAAAATCCCATTAGTTTTCCTTCAGTATTCCCTTGGTGATACAGAACGGCACCATCAGCCGAGGTCATTGTGTCTTGTTAACGTGTAACGACAGGCGTGTGTCAGCGGCTTTCATTATTAGCAGGGCGCTTTCTGCAGCCACAACGTTCCATCATGTGAAAAACGCTAAAATGGTCTCTTTCCTGCCTAACCAATGGCATGGAAAGAGCTTTGACCTGTTACCTGTCAACATCTATTGAATCATCCCTGTTCTGTGGTCAGTCATCGCTTTAAAAAAAATCTTACACAATAAATAGATTGACCTCAGAAGGTTTCATTGTAAGAATCTATTGGAGACCTTAAAGCCTGAAATGAATGAAGTCGTACAAGAATCACGAAATGTATTGCGTTACATTGGACAGTGCTGGATCTCACGCTTATTTAAGTGCCATTTTTGGTTGTTAATATAATATTTCCAACATTAGTTCTACAAATTGTGCAAATATATAAATTCATTTATTTTTACCAGATTTTATCATCTTATTAATAATAATAATTTATATTTATTCCATTCAATTTATTACATATATATTATATTTATATTACAATATAATATTTATGGTATATTAATAATATTATATAATAATAATAAAATATATTATATTTATATTATTAGTATTATTTATACGTTTTTTCATTATTTATATTATATTTATATAATTCTATATTTGTATTACATAAGAATTACATTTATTACATTACTTATTGTGTAAACGCTTTCCCATTATTTATACCCCAAGTTAAATCAAGATTTTCTATAGTTCACTCCATTTTACTTTAGTATGAATTATATTAATATGAATTAGCATAAAATAAATCTTTTTCATAGCTTTTTTCCCAGCTTGGTTTTTCCATACAGATAGGATATCCTTTTTTTTTTTTTTATTCCTTTTTTCAACAGGATGCCTAAAATGTTCTATCTTGTTGCCAATGACTTCCAATGTACAAATAAAACAAGTAAAACGGTATATGTCTGGCTATACTTTTAAAATAAAAAAAGATACATAAAACAATCTATAAATGCAAAAATGTTGGCTAAAATAAAATAAATTATTATTATTATTGCTGTTGTTATTTATTATAATAATAATTATTGTTGTTGTAATTTATTATTATTAACAATAACAACTATTACTATTACTATAATAATAATAAAAATAATAATGATAATAATTCCCCTAAAAACGTATAGTTGCCAAAAATCCAAGAATACAACGACCGTAGGGTCCTATATGTGTAGGAGGTTTCCCAGTGGGTTCATATCCTTTCAACATGATGGTGGTTTATACATACGTACATATTTATACATACATACGTATTATATTTTAAACATTTAAAAAAATTTGTATATGTTCTCCATTTTTTGTAACTTTGTAAACCTCCTTGGCCTGTGAGGTTTCAGAGAGGTTTGTGTGTTTTTTTTAAAGAATTTTTATTCTGCATTAATTGTGATTTACAAAAGAACTTCAGCCAAATGAAATTACCTTTATGAAGCTGCACTTGATTAAGTTATATAACTTTGCAATGTGAAGTGTAATCTTTGCTGAGCACATACCCTGTTTCTCTCCAGACAGGAAGTCACTTCACACTCCCTTCACCCCAGCTCAGAGAGCTGACAGCTTCAGTGTGTCGTGTTTGAGTGTCCCTGATTGGCTGGAGGGCAACACATTCCCCTCCCTGCTCAATCTCACAGCAGCCCCTTCCTGTAGCTCGTGTGTGTGTGTGTGTAGTTTTTTTGCCTACTACGCAGGATTTTCACAGGCTGTTTATGGGGGCCTGATTTTATAACAAATCAACTGGGATGCCTTGCGGAGTCATGGTGAGCTTATATACATAACTTAAGTTTTTTTTTTTTACCACTTTTAGCTGGATATCTCCTTTAATAAAGTGGATTTTAAGTTCTTATGCATAGTGTGGATCTTATACGTTTTAATACAAACTTGCACTCTATTCATTTCATCATAATGTGTAGGTGTGCCGACTACTCCTAATATATTTGTTACATTATAGATAAAGGGCATCAAGAAGCTCAATTATAAAGAAAGAGGTTTTTTTTTTTTTTTTTTTAGTCTTGATGTAATGTGCAAGTTGTTATTTATTTATTTTTATTATGAAGAGATAAGCTTATATTTCAAAATATAAAGAATTCCATAAATAATAATACTTTGGCAAATCTTAAATTTAGTCTGATCCCCAAATATGCATGTGGTTTATCCCTTGTAAGGATTTTTGTCTTCTGTTGGATGAATGAAAGAATTTGGTGGCATCTGCTGATGTATTTTTTTCCAACTAAAGTTTATAAAAAATACCTAAACCATGAGGGAGAAGAAAAGCAACAATGATGCTCTTGATCTCATATCCCGACTTCATATTCTGTACTCATATGCCAACCCTTATATCCCATCCTAATATCTTGTCCTCATATCCAAACCAGTATATCCCCTCCTCATATCCCAAGATCATATCCCATCCCTTATATCCCATCCTCATATCCAAACCAGTATATCCCCTCCTCATATCCTAAGATCATATCCCATCCCTTATATCCCATCCTCATATCCTGTCCTCATATCCAAACCAGTATATCCCCTCCTCATATCCCAACCCTTATATCCCATCCTCATATCCTGTCATCATATCCCACCCTCATATCCCTTCTCATATCCTGACCTCATATCCCATCCTCATATCCAAACCCGTATATCCCCAACTCATATGCCGTCTTCATATCCCAAGCTCATATCCCAACCCTTATATCCCATTCTCATATCCCAACCGCATATCCTATCCTTATATCCCGACCTCATATCCCGTCCTCAGGTGGAGCTGAGCTGTGATTGGAAAAATATAAGGCGGCTTTTAAGTTTATAGGAGGGGCGTGGCTTGTAAGCCAGACACATTCACCCGGAGATGAGGAACTTGTGGAGTAAGGTGGGGCTGAGCTGTGATGAACAGATTGTGGCTAAAAGCCCTGTGCTGTGGGTGTATCTGGCAAAAATTGTGTTTTAGGCCTTTAGCTGAAACAATAGGAGGGCTGAAAATAGAAGGGGGTGTGACTTGTGGGAGGGATGTAGTTTGCAAGCTGGAACAACACACTTATCAGGAGATGTAGAGCAGAGTTTGTGGAGTAAAGTATCTGCAGTCCTGTAGACAAAACTCCTGACACTCGCAACTGAGGTGGCGTTAGGGTTAATTTAACTATTTAACTTTATTTTTAGAAGCCATGATATATCTATATATATATATATATATATATATATATATATATATATATATTTTTTTTTTTTTTTTTTCATTTATTTTTTTAACCGACCCTATACAAAAAAAAAAAATAAATAAAGAAAAAAATATATATATATACTTTCAATAATCGTGCATAATAAATGAAAAGCTTCCCAGAAACCTGAATTCAAGAAGTGACTCTTGAAATCAGAGCCTACCGCTACTTCAAAGTATATTAATCAATATCCTCCAATAGGATTGGTAGCAGACTTGATTAAATGACATGCCGCGCCATCATCAATAAGTTCTGATTTTGTCATTTTAACCTTGCGGGAGAACTTCTGGGCTAGATGCTGTTAAATAAGACTTCTACCTGCAAGCTATAAGACCTGTTGGCATCACTTCCGCTCTCGGGCTGATTGGTGTAATTACCAAGCGCCAAAGTCGAGCACTTAATGATGGTCATCAATAGGAGTAATTGTAATAAACCTGTGACTGTGAGTTTTACAGGTTTGGATAGTTGTAGAATGTTCAAAAAGTTTCATTCAGAAAACTACGACCAAATATAGACCGAAAAATACAGATTTGGGCCTGAGGCCAATTACGCACGTTGACAATTGAGCTGCGGTGACCACTCCTTGACAGCCGATGCCAGTCTTTTCCAACCAGAATGCCTCAAGCTGTTGCAAAACTACAACTCCCAGCATGTCCGGACAGCCTCCGGCTGTCCGGGCATGCTGAAAGTTGTAGTTTTGCAACAGCTGGAGGCATTCTGGTTAGGAAACACAGGTCTATGCATCAAGACTATGGACTGCCAATAGTGTGGTCCCCTTTCCTCTCATTGGCATATTTCCCCCAATTGGGAACTGAGCAATGGTGACAACCAAGTCTACAAGCTTATTATAGTAAAGCTGGGGGTGGCCTAGTAAAAAAATAAATAAATAAATGTATTTCTAATTTTACTATATATTCTATATTTTAAAATAATCCTAAAATCTTGCAGTTTCCATTCTGGCCACTAGGGCTAAAGCTAAGCTGAGACTTCCTGTTCTGTACAGATCGGAGCAGACAATGATAACAGTGCAAGGTGACAACAGTATATATAGATAACACTGGACCCTCCACCATTCACAGCAGAGATCAGCCTCCTCCTCCCTGTAAAATGACTGCTGAAAAGGTCACAGAGAATGGCCAGTAAAGTCTGCAATTAATCTGAATCGGACAACTTCTGTCTAATGTTGTCTTTTCCAATGGGTCCTGCGGTAAAGCAAATCATTAAATGCTCTTTAAAACAGCTCAGGTAAGATGGTTGACGCCATAATAATGTACAAAAAAAAAATTAACAAAAAAATTACAATTCGAAAATAGAAACTGATTTAAAAAAAAATGAACATGTTTCAGTATCTGGTCCTAATCTGAAAAAAAAAAACAAGTTACATATTAAAAATGTCAATATGGTCTACGATAAATATTAGCTCCATATTCTATTAAGGGATTACTCCGGTGCAGAACATCCTATCCCTTATCCACAGGATAGAGGATATATATCTGATCGCAGGGGGAAAGGTCTGACCACTGGGACCCCCCACGATCTTCTGCCCGGCACTCGGCTCTCTTCAGGCACGCTTCACTCGAAGTGCACCGCACAAAGTGGTGGTCGACATGCCTCTCTAAGGAACTCTACTGGAAAGCCAGAGGAAAAGCATTCGGGTATCTTCGGCTCTCCCAAAGAGATACACAGAGGGGAGTGTCAGCCACTGCTTTGTGCGGTGGTTGACAGTAATCCGTGCGCGGAGCCGAGGTGCCAGGCCGGAGATTGCGGGGAGGTTCCAGAATTCGGACCCCCCCTCCCGTGATCAGACACTTATCCCCTATCCTGTGGATTGGGGATAAGACGTTCTGCACTGGAGTACTCCTTTAAAGGGGTTGTCTGGTGAAAAACATTTTTTTTTATTAACTATGCCATAAAGGTAAACAGATGTGTAAATAATTTCTATTAAAAAATCTTAATCCTTCGAGTACATATCAGCTGCTGTATACTACAGAGGAAATTCTTTTCTTTTTAAAAAAAAATTTCTGCCTGACAACAGTGCTCTCTGCTGACACCTCTGCCCATGTTATGAACTGTCTAGAGAAGGAGAGGTTTGCTATGGGGATTTTCTCCTGCTCTGGACAGTTCCTGAGATGGACAGAGGTGTCAGCAGAGAGCCCTGTGGTCAGACAGAAAGGGAGTTCAAAAATAAAAGAACACCCTCTGGAGCATACAGCAGCTAATAAGTACTGGAAGGATTAAGATTTTTAAACAGAAGTAATTTACAAATCTAACTTTCTGACACAAGTTGATATAAAAAAAATTCACTGGAGTACCCCTTTAAATATTACTTCAAAGTTACTTTTAAAAATGTATTCCTAGGCAATCCATTACTCCGATGGAATTTTTTTTTTTTTATATCACCTGGTGCCAGAAAGTTATACAGATTTATAAATGACTTCTATTTAAATATCTTAATCCTTTCAGTACTTATCAGCTGATGTATGCTCCATAGGAGTTGTGTAGTTCTTTTCTGCCTGACCACAGCACTCTCTGCTGACACCTCTGTCCATGTTAGGAACTGTCTGGAGCAGGAGAGGTTTGCTACGGGGGATTTGCTCTTTCTCTGGACAGTTCCTGACATGGACAGAGATGTCAGCAGAGAGCACTGTGGACAGACAGAAAATAACTATACAACTTCCTCTGTAGTATACAGCAGCTGATAAGGACTGGAAGGATTAAGATTTTTAAACAGAAGTAATTTACAAATCTGTTAAACTTTCTGGAACCAGTTAATAATAAAAAAAAATAGTTTTCCACTGGAGTACCCCTTTAACACTTCCGTTGTACATACCAATATGCGAGTTATCATGTGGCCAGTCATGTGGCTCAGTGTAGGGACGCTGTCCCGGTATCATAGGATGGTTAAAGGGGTAGTCCAGTGGTGAAAAACTTATCCCCTATCCTAAGGATAGGGGATAAGTTTGAGATTGCGGGGGGTCCGACCGCTGGGGCCCCCTGCGATCTCTCTGTATGGGGGCCAGGCTCACCGGCCAGATAGCGGGTGTCGACCCCCGCACGAAGCGGCGGCCGACACGCCCCCTCAATAAATCTCAATGGCAGAGCCGGAGATTGCCGAAGGCAGCGCTCCGACTCTGCCATAGAGTTGTAATTGAGGGGGCGTGTCGGCCGACGCTTCGTGCGGAGGTCGACACGCCCCCTTCCCGAGGGCTGTCGGGGCTCCGTACAGGAGATCGCAGGGGGCCCCAGCGGTCGGACCCTCCGCGATCTGCAACTTATCCCCTATCCTTAGGATAGGGGATAAGTTGTTCACCACTGGGTCACCACTGGACTACTCCTTTAAGGGATCATACCGGACACTGGTATATCTGTAGGTCTTCCTTTCAACTCCTCCATAGACATTTGTATCTCATACCATTTACAGATGTTGTATTCTTCGAAAGTAGGACCATTCACTTCTTTGTAACGTGGTGATGTGGGGAATTATATTAATAATTTATCTACTGGAAATAATTTTTTCCCCGAAATTAAATTATGAAGCAGTTAAGCAGCACAATAATCATAAGCCGCAGCTTAGAAGAAAATGAAGGTAGTAAATTAGTCTCTGTCCTTTATCCTGGTTCACAGCTTGAGATATGAAGTTCTCATTAAACATGTAGAGGGAACAAAAACGGGTGACTGAGCAGATCTGTGAGACTATGAACAATGTAATCCTTAGTAATTTCATAGTTCATAATGTTAAAAAAAAATCTATCAAGTTCAACCTATATTCCTTTATTAATTTTTTTTTTTTTTTTAAAGGGGCACTGTTAGAATCAAAAGTCTTTTTCATATGCTGTACATATTGGCCAAACATTAACCTTTCTAATATACTTCATAAAATGTTTTTGTCTAATTGTTATAGAAATCATGTCTGATCAAATTGTCCTCTAGGGGTCCCCATACCATCCAGAACAAAATCCAGTCCGAGTGCAGCATCATTTCTGTCCCCGCTGAACCACAGGCTGGGAAAAATTCCAGGAAGGGAGGATGGGACTAGCAAGCCTCTGTGCTCACTCCTGTCCTGTCTATAAGACTGCAGCATGAAAACAGAAAGAAGGGCTTACAGAGCAGCCTGCAGTGATTGAATGAAGAGACTCAGCACAGTACAGAAGACTTAGGGAGGAAGTGAATGCATGGTGAGTGAGGGTGGGCTCAGTGCTTGCCTCAGACACGCCCCTTCCTGAGCAGTGGATGTCAGAATGAATAAGCAGCAGAACAGATGAATCTGTGTGCCAAATACAGAAGCTGAACAAATAAAAAGACACGTGAAGCAATGGCATGACCTAGTGCAGTGCTTTTCAAATCCTCAAGATCCCCCAACAGGTGATGTTTTCAGGATTTCCTTAGTCTTTCACCGGTGATATGACTGTGTTGATGCCCGATTCACTGACCATAATTATATAACCTGTGAAAGACTAAGAAAATCCTGAAAACATCACCTGTTGGGGGGGGGGGGGGGTGTTTGAGGACAAGGCTTTAGAAACACTGACCTAGTGAGTAACATACATAAGCCTTATATTTTTGTGATAGGACAGGAATGTTTAGAGGGGTTATACTACTACTGGGAAGAGGAAAAAGAGAACAAGAAAAAGGGGGTTATGAGCGAGCGCTACTGCTATTGAGAAAAGGATTCAGGACGCCACTGTAGCACAGGACAGTTTATTAAGGTTCAAAGCAACAGGACAACGCATTTCGGCACTAGCATGTGCCTTCCTCAGGTCCACAAAACAATTAATGTATGACGTCCTGTAGCCTGTGTTGTGCTAGGATGGCGGGACGCCATCCTAGCACAACACAGGCTACAGGACGTCATACTTGAATTGTTCTGTGGACCTGAGGAAGGCACATGCTAGTGCCGAAACGCGTTGTACTATCGCTTTGAACCTTAATAAACTGTCCTGTGCTACAGTGGCGTCCTGAATCCTTTTCTCAATAGCAGTAGCGCTCGTTCATAACCCCCTTTTTCTTGTTCTCTTTTTCCTGTTTCCATTGTTTCCGTACCCTTTGCGGATACGCATAAGGGGTTTTGAAGCTGCACAACTGCCCCGACCGCCTTCCACTCCACCCCCTTCCCAGGTGAGGTGCTGTCGCTGCTGATTACCCCAGCAGGACATCACATTACTTTGGGTGCAGTGGTTTTTTTGCCGTCCAACCACTTCCCCACTGCACATGAGAGAGCGCCCCTACCTTTTTAAACTTTTTTTTAACTTCTTTCTCATACTAATGGGAAGGGAACATGTATAATAAATTTAGCAGCAACTTACTATTCTTTGACATAACTGGAAGTAAAGTTTAACAAACAATGATATCATTTGCTTGGATATTCGAAATAACAGTAAAATCACAAATTGAAACAAATATTAAATTCTAAGCCTTACGAATTGGGTTTGGTTTACTTGGAAGAGCATGAAACCATAGGGTGAGCGAGCAATGAATCTCCTGGGTGTAGTCCGGCTCTGTGATTCTCATTGTGCAGGTTTCAGGCCGTATCCCATTCATAAATTCATCAGGGCCTTTTACTTTGGCATATTCTACTGTTTGAAAGACATGCCTGCGGGGCTCTGACAAATACCAGCGTCATCACTAAGCCGGCAAGCTTCCTCGTGTGGTGTTGTACTGAATAATTTATCCTCCAGACGCCGTGAGCGGGGAAGGAGCAGCCTTTGAGATAGTCCCTAACCATGCCAAATACATGGCTCCGATGCCTCTCAGATGAAATTATCCTACGCCAGAGCACGCGCTTAAAATACAAACGCGATTTTATTGCTTTACTTTGTGCTGCTATCCCCACTATGAATGAGTTTTTATTATTTTTTTTGTTTATTTTATTTATTTATTTATTTAGTCATTCATTAAATGTATCTATTGATTTATTTATTTATTTATTAGTTTAATTTATTTTATTGATTAATTAATTTATTTATTTAACCTTTATTGCTTTACTTTATGCTGCTATCCCCACTATGAATCAGTTTTTATAAATTTTTTTGTTTATTTTATTTATTTATTTAGTCATTCATTAAATGTATATTGATTTATTTATTTATTAGTTTAATTTATTTTATTGATTAATTAATTTATTAATTAATTAATTTATTTAACCTTATTGTTTATTCTTCTGAATAGCTTATTGCTTAAAGTGGTACTCCGGTGAAAACCTTTTTTCTTTTAAATCAACTGGTGGCAGAAAGTTAAACATATTTGTAAATTACTCCTATTAAAAAATCTTAATCCTTCCAGTACTTATTAGCTGCTGAATGCTACAAAGGAAATTCCTTTCTTTTTGGAACGCTGATGACATCACGAGCACAGTGCTCTCTGCTGACATCTCTGTCCATTTTAGCAACCATGCATAGCAGATGTATGCTAAGGGCAGCATGGTGGCTCAGTGGTTAGCACTGCTGCCTTGTAGTACTGGGGACTTGGGTTCAAATCCCACTAGGGACAACAATAAATAAAGCGCTATTATTATTATAATAACGTCAGCAGAGAGAACTGTGCTCGTGATGTCATCAGAGAGCATTCCAAAAAGAAAAGAATTTCCTCTGTAGTATTCAGCAGCTAATAAGTACAGGAAGGATTAAGAATTTTTAATAGAAGTAAGTTACAAATATGTTTAACTTTCTGCCACCAGTTGATTTAAAAGAAAAAAGGTTTTCACCGGAGTACCCCTTTAAATAAGGTTGTGATTAAAGGGGTACTCTGGTGGAAATTTTTTTTTTTTTTTAATCAACCGATGCCAGAAAGTTAAATAGATTAAAAATCTTAATCCTTCCAGTAATCTTAATCCTTATCATCAGCTGTATGCTCCAGAGGAAGTTGTGTAGTTCTTTCCAGTCTGACCACAGTGCTCTCTGCTGACACCTCTGTCCATGTCAGGAACTGTCTAGAGTAGGAGCAAATTCCCATAGCAAATCTCTCCTACTCTGGACAGTTCCTGACATGGACAGAGGTGTCAGCAGAGAGCACTGTGGTCAGACTGGAAAGAACTACACAACTTCCTGTGGAGCATCCAGCAGCTGATAGATACTGAAAGGGTTAAAATTTTAAAATACACAATTCAGAGCTGGAAGAAGCCGAACTTCAGAGGGACCGAGCGCTGGACTGCAGGTACGTATATAGGTAAGAAACCCCGCTCCGGTCTCCTGTTCACCTGCACTATAACCCAGTGTATCAGGTATAGTTTGGGCGAATGAGTGAAACTTTTCCTTTAAAAAAAAGTGTTTGTTTTTTTCCTATTGGATTCTTCCCATGGGAAATCTGCTCTTTATTCACACACAGTGGCCCTCATTTACTTAGAAAATCGGGTTGTAAGTCTATGTTGGTTTCTTACCCGACTGCTTTTTTCCCCTGGTATTTATTATTATGTCGCATCCTGTTTGTGGGTTTTGTTGGTTTTGGTTTCCAACTCCTCTGAGTTGTCGGGAAAAAATCCACAACAATTCAACAAATTCGGGTTGGAAACTTTTATAAATACGTGGGAAAGCTCAGAAATGTCGGGTTACGCCCCTTTTTCGGGTTTGGGAGAATCCACATCGGGTCTGTCGGGAAAAAATGTTGCATCGTGTCGCAGACTGGCGCACGATGTCTGCGACATGTCACAGACAAAGATGCGCCAAAAAAACCTGACAAAACAAGTCGGGTTTAGAATAGTAAATGAGGGCCAATAACTTTATAACTGTAACTGTAAGAAGAAGTTTCTGACTTTTTATTATGATCTATTATCTCCCTTGTTTTGGTCCTTAAAGGACATATCCGGCAAAAATTTACCGTGTTATCCCCTATCCACAGTGGAGGAACTTAGCACTGGGACCTCCCGCTATCACTGGGACAGGACCCGGCGCTCAGTGAGGAGCACGAGCTGCAGGCGGCACCCGCTCCATACATTTTTATGGGAGAGCCGAAAGGACCCAAGTATAGCACTCGGAAATCATCGGCGCTCTCATAGAAATGAATGGAGAACGTGCAGTCTACCAGTAGACAACACGGGCTCCTCTCTGCGAGAGTTGGGGTCCAGGAGATCAGCGATCAGCTACTCCTGTGGATGGGGGTTAAGTTTGGTTTCGCTGGAGTTCTCCTTTAAAAGGTGTTCTCCACTGCCTTCCGGAGCTCCGCTCACAGCGCCCAGAAGTTTATTACTCCGAACGCTGTGTGCGGGCTGGCCTCGAACACGGAAGCCCGCACACAGCGTTTCGGAGGAATAACCTTCCGGACGCTGCGAGTGGAGCTCTGGAAGGCAGTGCAGTGGAGAACCCCTTTAAAAAGGTCCAAAATATGTCCCGAATTAAAGGACATCTGCAGTGTTACAAACACTTATCCCCTATCCTCAAGATAGGGACCCCCTGTGATCTCCTGTACGGGGCCGCGGCTCTCCCGTGCAGGGGGCGTGCCAGCCGCAGCATGACGTTGCGGCCGGCACGCCTCCTCCATACATCTCTATGGGAGAGGCGGGGAGGCAGCATTCGTGCCTCCCCGCATCCCCCATAGAACTGTATGGGGACGGGTCATCGTCGACCTCTAGGTTGACGTTACGCGCCTTAGTGCTCACCATGAGCGCTTATGGCGGCGCCCCGTTAGGGAGATCGGGGGGGGGTCCCAGCGGTCGGACCCCCCCGCGATCAAACACTTATCCCCTATCCTGTGGATAGGGGATAAGTGTAATGCCGCTGCAGTTGTCCTTTAAAGTAATATTCTTTGGGCTATAGCTTTTGCTGTAGCCAACAAAAAAAAAAAAAAGACATTCCAAAAAGGGGGTAAAAATGCCAACAAAATAAATGAATCAGGATCAAAAAATGTATGTGAACAAAGCCTTAGTCATGATACTACCACTTTAATGTGAATTGCTGCTAACTCCCAGTTTCTTTTTTGTAACACCTTATCCAACACATGGGAGGTTACAGGAATTACATGATCCATTTGCAAAAACAAGATAACTGATAAACAAGATCATCTGATGTCTTTCGCTCTCTTTGCTAATTTACAAAAATTGGCTTAAATTATTTGCATATGATTTTTGAACAATGTCAGTTTTTAAATATTACCATAAACATTAATAAACTTATGAAAAAAAATATAATTTCACAATGGTCACTTAGTTTGTGCCTGTCAAATAGTTATGTTCGCTCCATAAATGTCATATTGTTTGCCTGTGC
Organism: Hyla sarda; assembly: GCF_029499605.1. NCBI lineage: Eukaryota > Metazoa > Chordata > Amphibia > Anura > Hylidae > Hyla > Hyla sarda. The sequence continues at coordinate 24,949,334 of NC_079199.1, read as the reverse complement.
AAATTGCATAAAAAAAAAAATAAAACAGAACAAGACTGAAAAGTGCTGAAAACTGCTGAAAAAAAACAAAAAAACTCTTGCTACGTTGTAGGGACATGTCAAAAGTTTTCATGTGTCGGGGTCTCACATGAATGTTCGGCACTGATATTCCACAGCAGCAGAGTCCCCTTGATTTCAATGGAATTCTGCTGCACTTTTCAAACGGCAATGTTTCCACGGCAGCAAGGAAATGCATTGCCGTCTATACGATGACATTTCCGTGCGGTCCTAGTGTCGGCATGTTCTGCCGGTGCTCTGCTGTCTAGGGAATGTCCGCACTGAATTTTTCTGTGACATCTCTATGTTTTTTTGAAGTGACAGGTACAGGTTAAGCCACGGACCCCCTGAAGCTTTAAGGGATACTCCGGTGAAATTATATATATATTTTTTTTAACTGGTGCCAGAACATTAAACAGTTTGTAAATTATTTCTATTTGAAAATCTTAATCCTTTCAGTACTTATCAGCTGCTGTATGCTCCACAGGAAGTTATTTTCTTTTTTAAACTTCTTTTCTGTCTGACCACAGTGCTCTCTGCTGACACTTCTGTCCATGTCAGGAACTGTCCAGAGAAGTAGCAAATCCCCATAGCAAACCTATCCTGCTCTGGACAGTTCCTGAGACAGACAGAGATGTCAGCAGAGAGCACTGCGGTCAGATAGAGAAGTAGTTTAAAAGGAAAAGAACTTCCTGTGGAGCATAAAGCAGCTGATAAGTACTGGAAAGATTAAGATTTTTAAATAGAAGTAATTTACAAATCTGTTTAACTTTCTGGAACCAGTTGTGTAATGTCAGTTTGTTTGTTTTTGTGTCTTTGGGTCTGTTCAGACACTGGTTTTTGTGTTTGGGCAGGATCTGTGTAATTCTTCCTAGCCTTGGAAGAATTACAGGGGTATTCTTTTTTTTATATATCAACTGGCGCCGGAAAGTTAAACAGATTTGTAAATTACTTCTATTAAAAAATCTTAATCCTTCCAATAGCTTCTGAAGTGGAGTTGTTGTTTTCTGTCTAACTGCTCTCTGATGACTCACGTCAGCTTCTGAAGTTTTCTGTCTAACTGCTCAATGATGATGTCACGTCCCGGGAGCTGTGCATGATGGGAGAATATCCCCATAGGAACTGCACAGCTCCCGGGATGTGACATCATCATTGAGCAGTTAGACAGAAAACTTCAGAAGCTAATAACTATTGGAAGGATTAAGATTTTTTAATAGAAGTAATTTACAAATCTGTTTAACTTTCCGGAGCCAGTTGATATATATAAAAAAAGGTTTTGCCTGGAATACCCCTTTAATGCTCTGAGCCAATTGCAACTCGGGTGTGGCTATTTATACTCAAGCTCTGCTGGACTCTGGTTGCTGTTGATTGATCTACTCTGACCATGTTTTATTATGCAGCTTAGCTATTGTGATATGCTGTCCATGTCTGCTTAACCCCTTAAGGACTCAGCGTTTTTCCGTTTTTGCATTTTCATTTTTTCCTCCTCACCTTCCAAAAATCATAACGCTTTCCATTTTGCACCTAAAAATCCATATTATGGCTTATTTTTTGCGCCACCAATTCTACTTTGCAGTGACAGTCATTTTACCAAAAAATCCACGGCGAAACAGAAAAAAAATCATTGTGCAACAAAATTGAAGAAAAAATTTCATTTTGTAACTTTTGGGGGCTTCCGTTTCTACGCAGTACATTTTTCAGTAAAAATAACACCTTATCTTTATTCTGTAGGTCCATATGGTTAAAATGATCCCCTACTTATATAGGTTGGATATTGTTGTACTTCGGAAAAAATCATAACTACATGCAGGAAAATTTATATGTTAAAAATTCTCATCTTCTAACCCCTATAACTTTTTTTTTTCTGCGTACAGGCCGCTATGAGGACTCATTTTTTGCGCCGTGTTCTGAAGTTTTTATCGGTACCATTTTTGTATTGATCGGACTTTTTGATCGCTTTTTATTCATTTTTTCATGATATAAAAAGTGACCAAAAATTACACTATTTTGGATTTTGGAATTTTTTTGCGCACACGCCATTGACCGTGCTATTTAATTAACGATATATTTTTATAGTTCGGACATTTTCGCACGCGGCGATACCACATATGTTTATTTTTATTTACACAGTTTTTTTTTTTATGGGAAAAAGTGGGGTGATTTTCCACTTGGTTTTTGGAGATCTGCCACTGCAGTTTTTGTGCCAAAGCCAGAAATGTATTCAAAAGGAATAGGACATATAAAGGAAGGACTTACACTTCTCCTCCCTTATGGATCCACTTCTGACTTTGGCTCAAAAACTGCAGTGGCAGTATTCCAAAAACTGCCAGAAAAAAAATCAAGTGGAAACTTAGCCTTATAGCTCCCATAGGGACCTATAACACTGCACACACTGATCTCCTATGCTGATCCCATCAAAGCCATAGCTTTGCAGGGATCAGTCAGATAGGCGGTCGATTGCTCAAGCCTGTAGCTCAGGCTTGGAGCAATCAATTGACGATCGGACGCCGCGGAGACAGGTAAGGAGACCTCCGCCTGCGTACCAGCTCATCGGAACATCGCGATTTTATCGCGATGTCCCGATCAGCCCGACTGAGCTGCCGGGAACGGTTTACTTTCGTTTTCAGATGCGGCGATCAACTTTGATCGTCGCGTCTGAAGGGTTAATGGCGCGCCGCACTGCCCCGCTTTATAGATCGGGAGCGGACTCATGACGTAGCAGCTACGTCATGAGTCCTTAAGGGGTTAATCATCCACCTTGTATTTATATTGTGATATTTCTGAGTTTTTAACCATGGTTAATAGTCCTCTTTATTATAGACTTTAGTCTGTAGTACATTTGTCGGTTTTTAGGATTATGTATGTCCGTTCTGCTTTAGCCTTGTATCTTAGTCTGTGTTCACACTGTTAGTCTTGTTTGTATAATTCCTGTTCTGGTATCCTGGTTCCTCCATGTTGTTGCAGTTTAGTTTTGTGGAGTTAGTATTTATGTCCCTCCATGTATGAAGTGGGGAGTCTTGAGTTCATGATTGCTGATCTTTAGAGTTTATAGTACATTCACTGATCATAGAGTACATGATCACTGATCTATGGTTTCCTCTGTGCTTTACCATTGGTCTATAGTGTCCTCTGTGCTTACTCACTGGTCTGTGTCCTCTGAACTTACTCTGTTTATGTTATTTTGTTCATTGTGTCCAGTGTGAACAGTGTTGTATGTTTCCTGATCAGTTTAGTGTTTAACATTCAGTTCTTCTGTAAATCCCCTGCATTTCCTGGTTTCTGCTGTTTACTCGTTCCATACCTTTTCTAGTTCATTTATTCATATCTGCTGTTTATCTGGATTCCGGTTTCTGAACTGTTTGTTAGTTCACAACATCCTGTTCTGTTTGCCATGTTAATATTCTTGTATATCTGCTTGTTTGATAGTTTTCCCGTTATATTTCTGACCTGTGACTGACTACATATATTATTAGTTTTTATGCACTTTAGCGCCGGTAGGCACCGGCCCCGTAGTTGTCGATCCGCCGTTTAGGGCAGATGGGCAAGTAGGCAGGAAGAGTGTTTCTAGGGACAGCTTAGAGCTCATTTTCCCTGTCCCCCCAGCTGGTCATGACAAGTTGATTTAAAAAAAATTTGTTTTTCACCGGAATACCCCTTTAAGGCAACCACACAAACAACCCACTGGGTTACACTGTTTAAAATGGTTTTTACCACCAACAACACTTATCAAAAGTGGGGTTTGACTACTGAGACCTCACCCATCCACACAACAGGGGGCCACTTGTTTTCCTTGTTGAATGGAGCATGTGAACACCCCTGCTCCACTGAACTCTATGGTCCTGATGAAGATAGTGCTTTTGACTATCTACAGGATAGGTGATCAATAACTGACTATGGGGGGCCGGCTGCTGCGCCCCACAGATCAGTCCTCCCTCTGAGTTTTGTTGCTGAGAAACCCCCTTTAGAAAGAAGCCATTGCTGAGACAGGTAGAACCCCTATTCTGGACTACACCTGGTGCACATGCCCTGGTTGCTCCCCCACAGCTACGCTCCTGATCATGGCAGCCATGTAATGGATACACCTTGAAATATACATAAAAATGAATTGCATTATAGTCTATGGGCATTGGATGCCATTATGAGACGTCCATAGCAGTTTTGGTTTAGTGTCTATTTTAGGGTCTATCATAGTCTAGTCTATGTTGCTCTATCCTTTTGAATGTTCATTTAATTTATTATTTTATTTATATAACAAAAAACTAGACATCTGAACAGGATTAAACACAGCTGTGAGAGCCTTAAAGGGGTACTCCACCAATAGGCATCTTATCTCCGCCGATGGGAACCACCACAATCTCCGTGCAGCACCCGGCGTTCTTTCAGAGCGTAGGGTGCAGCGCTGGAGGCTCATGACGTCACGGCAACGCCTCCTCAATGCAAGTCTATGGGGCGAGGCGTGACAGTGACATCACGAGCCTGCACCCAGCATCGCCAATCATCCGGCACGGACCGAAGTTCGCTCCGTGCACCGGATGTCTGGGGTGCCGAAGCAGAGATCGTGGGGGTCCCCAGCGATCAGACATCTTATCCCCTATCCTTTGGATAGGGGATAAGATGTCTAGAGACAGAGTACCCCTTTAAGGACAGTAAGATTGCCACTAGCAATTTGGGAATGGGATTGTGTTGTGTTTCCTCTGACCCAGCTGCAGCACAGATTGAATCATTGCTTCAGGGACGACAGCCATGTGATCTCTGTAATAAGAGAAGATGCAAAACATCATATTAAAGAGTGGATCCTGCCAATATCAGCATCTTGCCTTGGCACCAAAGGTAAATATTCTACATTATGAGTCCTTATCACGTCTTATCTAAGGAAACACTGTGCCAGATGACACTCCGGATATTATATTACTGGTGTACACTCATCTTCAGTGCAGGGTCCATCAAGATAACACAATGTTCTCTGAATCCATGAGAGCCTGGTGCGTGTGGCTGGGATCAGCCTGATCCGCAATATTGTCTTACAGTATTTTCACAGATATTATTATTTTCATAACAAAAACACATTGGGGGACATTAATCAAGCTGCGCCAGTGGTACAGACCCTCAAAAGTCACATTCTTGTGCAAACTGGTGTAAGCAAGGACCTCGGTCGAGCGCTTCTGTTTTGGGACACACATGGATTCTATATGTTTATTCAAAAAGTTTAAAAATGGACAACGCATTTCAACACTCACACACGCCTTCCTCGGTTCAACAATACAGCGATCCCTCAACTTACAATGGCCTCAACATACAATAGTTTCAACATACAATGGTCTTTTCTGGACCATCGTAACTTGAAACCAGACTCAACATACAATGCTACAGACAGTCCAGATCTGTGAAATGGCTGGAAGAACCGACCAATCAGAATGGACATTTCACTGGTAAAACCCCTGTATTACTGAAGTGCATGCACTGACTGGCGTCTGGTAGCGCCCCCTACAGTACAGGGAGGTATTACATGTTCTGTACTCTTTACCTGTGCCAGGGTTAGCTGCTCCTTTGGGCACCAGGTGAGGGCGGCTCCATGTTACTTTTTTAGGACTCTGTGTACTGTACAGGACCCTGAAGAAGCTCCTGTCCTCTACATAGACAGTGATTACAGCTCCCAGCAGATCTTTATTTCAGATAAAGCCAATCCTTAAATATAGAAGTATTGGTTATCTACATATTTTCTTTAATCCTCACTTTTTCCTATTTTTGGATGACATTTTGAAGCTTCAGAACCAATTACCAAGTTTCCATAGAGTTATCATCTCAACATACAATAGTTTCTACATACAATGGTCGTCCTGGAACCAATTAATATTGTAACTTGAGGGAGCACTGTAATTAGTTTCTGGAGTGTCTACACAAGCCACAACAGCATGTGGAGGCAGATGAAGACACCAGAAACTGTTTAAAGGGGTACTCCGCCCCTAGACATCTTATCCGATATCCAAAGTCGTTCGTTTACAGCATCAGGTTCAGCGCCAGAGGCTTGTGACATCATGGCCACGCCCCCTTAATGCAAGTCTATGGGAGGAGGTGTGAATGCAGTCATGCCCCCCTCTCATAGATTTGCATGGCCGTGATGTCACAAGCGGGGCGTGACCATGATGTCACGAGCCTCCGCCCCGCATCGCCAGTCATCCGGCACGTAGCGAAGTTCGCTCCATGCACCGGATGTCTGGGGTGCCGCAGCTGAGATCGCGGGGGTCCCACCACTGGGATAAGCCTTTGGATAGGGAATAATATGTCTAGGGGCAGAGTACCCCTTTAAAGGGGTATTCCAGGAAAAAACTTTTTATTATATATCAACTGGCTCCAGAAAGTTAAACAGATTTGTAAATCACTTCTATTAAAAAAATCTTAATCCTTTCAGTACTTATGAGCTTCTGAAGTTAAGGTTGTTCTTTTCTGTCTAAATCCTCTCTGATGACACCTGTCTCGGCAAACGTCCAGTTTAGAAGCAAATCCCCATAGCAAACCTCTTCTAAACTGGGCGTTTCCCGAGACACGTGTCATCAGAGAGGATTTAGACAGAAAAGAACCACCTTAACTTCAGAAGCTCATAAGTACTGAAAGGATTAAGATTTTTTTTAATAGAAGTCATTTACAAATCTGTTTAACTTTCTGGAGCCAGTTGATATATATAAAAAAGTTTTTTTCCTGGATAACCCCTTTAATGTTGGACCTGAGGAAACGCATTGTCCATTTTGGAACTTATAAGTCCTGTGCATTTCTGGCATTTTAAGAATCAATGTGTGTCCCAAAACAGTAGCGCTTGACCGTGGACCCATTTGTTTTTTAGCACAATGCGGCAAGGTTAGTACAGCACTATAGGTGCGATGGCGGGTTTGTTCCTCTCCTAAAATACACCCCCAGGGAACGTCCCAGCGTTTTTTCCTTTTTTCTGTCCTACATTTCAGATTTTTGTGCAGAAATTTTAATTTTTGATCAAACATCATCATTTCTGTGCATAAAATATGCGGAGGGTCTGCACCGCTCGTGTTAAGGGGGCATGAAGGAGCCCGGAAGGAAGCTGGAGTGGGGTTTGGCATTGCATGGGGGCACATCCTTCTCACATGTGACTTTAGGGCTGATAATATACATCTATATACCATCTAAATAGATGGTGTATATTTGTGAGCCAGGCACACCTTCAGCCATGGAACCACTGGATTTACAGAAGACAATAAATGGGCAGAGCTTGTCCCCTTTTAACTTAAAATTTTAACCTATCCCCACCTAGCCCTGGAACTTTGTGTTTTAATACCCTTAGTAACATTTGCAAACCAAAGGTTTTACGTGTTGTAAGAAAAAGCCTTTGTCTCCCATTCTCGTATAAATTTTATTCTTAAAATGTTACTGTCATTTAAAAAAAAAAAAAAAACTTTGTAGATGTCGCACAGAGATGCCAAAAATTTTAAACGATCGGGGTCTCAGTGTCGAGACCACTACAACCTTATATATATATATATATATATATATATATATATATATATATATATAGGCAGGAGAATTACGTAGGTGGGCTCTTCACTCCCTGGCTCTTTGTTCAATCTGACTTATTGCAGGAGATTGGCTCCATTGTAAGTCTATACAGTGATCCCTCAACTTACAATGGCCTCAACATACAATAGTTTCAACATACAATGGTCTTTTCAGGACCATCGTAACTTGAAACCAGACTCAACATACAATGCTACAGACAGTCCAGATCTGCGAAACGTGTCAATGGCTGGAAGAACCGACCAATCAGAATGGGCATTCACTGGTAAAACCCCTGTATTAGTGCGTACACTGTAGTACTGAAGCGAATGCACTGAATTCCTGTCTGGTAGCGCCCCCTACAGTACAGGGAGGTATTACATGTTCAGTACTACTCTTAACCTATGTCACAGTTAGCTGCTCCTTTGGACACCAAGTAAGGGTGGCTCCATTTTACTTTTTTAGGAAATTGCGTGTACTGTACAGGACCCTGTCCTCTACATAGACCGGTGTTTCCTAACCAGGGCGCCTCCAGCTGTTGCAAAACTACAACTCCCAGCATGCCCGGACAGCCTTCGGCTGTCCGGGTATGCTGGGAGTTGTAGTTTTGCAACAGCTGGAGGAACCCTGTTTGGGAAACACTGACAGACAGTAATTTACAGCTCCCAGCTCTTTTGTACTTTTATATGTAAGGATTTGCTTTATCTATATTAGTTATCTACTTATTTTTCTTTAATCCTCACTTGACATTTTGGTGGCTTCAGAACCAATTACCAGGTTTCCATAGAGTTATGGTTTCAACATACAATGGTTTCAACATACAATGGTCATCCTGGAACCAATTAAAGGGGTATTCCAAGATTTATATATATATATATATATATATATATATATAGCGTATTTGACGCTGCGCAAATTTTACGGCAGCAGCAGGAAATACGCTGCGTATCCCTTGCTCACTATACACACAGGGCTTTCCGGCGGCAGCCCTATGTGTGTAGTGAGTTTTGGAGGCGGGGCCGTGTGGCGGCGTGTCTGTGACGCGCGGCCCCGCCTCCAAAACTCACTACACGCATAGGGCTGCTGCCGGAAAGCCCTGTGTGTATAGTGCGCAAGGGATACGCAGCGTATTTCCCGCTGCTGCCGTAAAATTTGCGCAGCGTCAAATACGCTGCGTATACGCCCTGTGGGAACGCACCCTTAGACCGGTTGCTTAAAGGGGTACTCCGGCGCTTAGACATCTTGTCCCCTATCCAAAGGATAGGGCATAAGATGCCTGATCGCGGGGGTCCCGCCGCTGGGGACCCCTGTGACCTTGCACACCGCACCCCGTTAAAATCAGTCCCCGGAGTGTGCAAGATCACGGGGGTCCCCAGCGGCAGGACCCCCGCGATCAGGAATCTTATCCTTTGGATAGGGGATAAGATGTCTAAGCGCTGGAGTACCCCTTTAATGTGCCACACCCCTTGTGAGACCACCATCCCCCATGTCAATTTCCTACTTATATTTCATTTGTATCAACTCTGAATTGTCAGGCATTAACAGAGATAACTCCTCATGTCACCATGTTCTGTAGGACACAAGGGACAACCTGCCAAGCTGAATTTATCTCCGAGGACATCTGTAGAAGTGAATGTTACATTTCTCTGAATACAGCCCTATGGACCTCATTAACTATTTAGATTGTGTGGATCAAGATGTCCTTCATCTTTGACCTTTTGATTCTGATTCTAATATTTTTGGTTGTCCCACAGTCAATTACAGCAAACTTAGACTTTATGGGGGTCATTTATCATTGTTTGCTTTGGTAAGCAGTGTTCTGTAGGCATTTATTTTTCTGCTTTGGGTTTGCTTATGTGTGACATATTTATTATACTATCACAGGGGGTCGATAAATTTGGCTCACATAAGCAAAAACCAATAAAATCACTTTGGAACACCATTTTCTTAGCACACATAAGCAAAAAAAAAAAAATGTGTGTGTGTTTATTAAATTTTTTTTACCACTTTTTCCCCATATATGTACTAACCCTTTTTTTTCTTTTCATTTCAGATCCGTCTATCCTGTGGGCTACTTCAGATTTGGTGGACTATGATGACCAGCGTTTTTTTTGTTTTTTTTTCTGCTTAATATTAACATTTTGTAACAAGGGCTTGGGGGGGGTATTTTTTTGAATAAAAGTTTTTTAAATGTGTTTAATTTTTATTTACTTTACAGGCTTAGTAGTGGAAGCCGTCTTATAGACAGAGTCCATTACTAAGCCAGGGCTTAGCATTAGCCCCAAAAACAGCTAGCGCTAACCCTCAATTATTACCCCGGTACCCACCGCCACAGGGGTGTCGGGAAAAGCTGGTACCAAGAGGCCCGGAGCATCAAATATGGCGCTCCTGGGTCTAGGTGGTAACAGGCTGGCGTTATTTAGGCTGGGCAAGGCCAGTAACAATGGTCCTCGCCCACCCTGGTAACGTTAGGTTGTTGCCGTTTGGTTGGTATCTGGCTGAGAATAAAAATACAGGGAAACCTATGCGTTTTTCTTTTATTATTTAAGAAAAAAAAATGCATAGGGTTCCTCATATTGTTATTCTCAGCCAAATACCAACCAAGCAGCAACAGCCTGACATTACCAGGGTGGACGAGGACCATTGTTACTGGCCCTCCCCAGCCTAAATAACGCCAGCCTGTTACCGCCTAGGCCCAGAAGCGCCATATTTGACGCTCTGGGCCTATTGGTACCGGCTCTTCCCGAACCCCTGTGGCGGTGGGTACCGGGGTAATAATTGGGGGTTAGCACTAGCTGTTTTTGGTGCTAATGCTAAGCCCCGGCTTAGTAATGGATTCTGTCTATAAGACAGCTTCCACTACTAAGCCTGTAAAGTAAATAAAAATAAAAAAACACATTTAAAAAACTTTAATTCCAAAAAACACTCCCTCACAAGCCATCTTTAACCATTTTATTAACATTAAACAAAAAAAAAAAAAAAAAAAACACTGGTCATCATCGTAGTCTGACAGGATACATGGATCTGAGATAGGAAGGAAAAAAAAAAACAAGGAAAATAGGTTAGTACATTTATTGTAATCCACCTGCATATTTCCCACCCACACCGCACGACTACAACTACCAGCATGCCCTTACAGTAAGGACATAATGGGAGTTGTAGTCATGCAGCAAGGCTGGGGGGAGATGTGCAAGCGGGTGACAAGCTTGTCATCTGCCCCCACTGCATGACTACAACTTTGCGCAACTTTTTCTGCGACTTTTTGAAAATGCTGTCATAGGCAAGTTTGTAAGCCAGGTCTAACCTTGCTTACACATGCGACTTATTCAAGGGGGTTTGCAACTTTTATTTGCTTTCGTGCGTCTTTCGCAATGATAAATCCTGGACCACTGCAAAGCAAAAACTGAAAACTGCTTAGGTAGGGCAGATTTGTATTTTTTGCTTACCCACAGAAGTCGCACAAAAAATTGCTTAGGCGCACATGCAACTTTTTGTGCGACTTTTGTAACCAAAAAAGCAAAATCCCTTGATAAATCTCCCTCTGTGCCCAAGTAATGTTCAGGTCACAATGGAGATTTATTCTGATCAGTGACCTTGGGGTTAAGTCGGTCTTTCAGGCATCATATCCTTTTTCCTCTTCAACCTAACCTCCGGTTTGCTAAACATATTATGCTTTAAGTCTGTCTCTTAGTGTTACTGCCAGATGTCCGGCACTAGCCGTAACCACACATCTTCCGGTGACCAGTACTGTGGTTTAACATTTATCTTTCTGTCTTTACTATTATCTGTTTTCCTTTGTTACAAAGTAAATTAAAAATACCAACAAACCTACAAAAAAAATTATACTGTATCCAATGCAAAAATACTTAATGAATTACCAAAACATGTACAGGACATTTTTATGTTTTTAATTCTAAATAAGTTTTATTATCTATTATTTGACTATGCTACAGGGGCTGTAAAGTGAGTGCAGTTCATAATAAAGTGCCTGTACCTGTGTGTGGTGGCTGGTCCCCCAATTCTTATGTGATCTTTGCCCCATATTTATTTTTAACAGGATACAAAATTAGTGTTGTCCGGGCCTGCTGGGAGTTGTAACTTTGCAACAGCTGGGGACACACTGGTTGGCAAACACTGCATTAACCCTTAAGAGTAGGGACAAGGTGATATAAGTGTTCTTACCGAGTTGTTTTCCTTACTTGTGTGGCCAATAACAGGACAGCCCCTACTCTGCTCAGCTATACTATAACATAGTACTGGAGCAAATTCACTGGGCTAACAGGGGATGATTTACAGCACATAACTATAGATGGGAAGTTATTTGAAACAATAGTAACCATTTAAAGGAATGCTGTAGTGCTAAATAGATCGCGGGGGTGGGGGGTCCCCCCTACTTTCTCCTGTACAGGGCCCCGGCAGTCGTCAGGGAGGGGGCGTGTCCGTCCCCAGCATGACCCATAGAGATACATGGAGGGGGTGTGTCAGCCGCCGCATCATGCGGGGATGGAATACTCCCTTCATGCGGACTGCCGGGGCCCCGTACAAGAGAGATTGTGGGGGGTTTGCATATAAATTTTGGACAAGAGAAAGATGAACAACTAGTTGTTGGTAGATGATCTGGTAGACCGCCATGTAGGCAAAAATATGGAAAAACTTTAGATTCATCATTTGGCAACCGATGTGAAAAGTGGACAGGCAGGAGAAGAGTATCCTAACTAAATCACTAGGGTATAACAGTTTGTTTATTTTCTTATTTAGGTATTGCTAAAGTAGAAAGAATCTGTCCGCTCTAGAGCATACTCAGAGCTGAAAGGTCAGGAGGCAGTGCTGAACCGCAGCATACACATCTCCTCCATCCCCCACCCCTTCCTTACAGAAAGTATTCCTATTATTAAAAAACAGTGCACTTTACTTATTTACATAAACATTCATTCATCCATTTATCAATGGATTAGATTAGAAAATTAGATAAACTAATTAAAATGTTATCCAGTGTAATAGGTAAGCGGTTCTAGCCCTACATGTAAGGTCAGGATAATAAATTAACATACATACATATATATATATATATATATATATATATATATATATATATACATACATACACAATCACATTTAGAATTACCATACAGATTTAGTTTTAAAGTGTCATATCACAGAAAAAAATAATGCTTATATATGTTACTCACTAGGTCATGCAGATTATTTACGTTTTTTTATGTGTCTAGCTTCTGTATTTGAGCCTGCCCTCACTCACCGTGCATTTACTTCCTCCCTGAATCTGCTGTGTTGTGCTGGGTCTCTTTATCCAATCACTGCAGGCTGCTCTGTAACCCCTTTCGCTCTGTTTCCATGCTGCAGTCTGATAGGACAGGAGTGAGCATAGAGGAGTGCTAGTCCTGCCCTCACTTCCTGGACTGTGCTTTAGCTGGGAAAAGATGATGCTGCAGCCGGACAAGATTATGTTCTGGATGGTATGGGGACCCCTAGTGGTCTTTGTTATAAGCCATAATGTCTATTAAAAAAAAAAAAAAGGCAATACATTTTTTTAATGAAGTATATTAGAAAGTTCAATGTTTTGGCAAGATGTACAACATATAAAAAGTTTTAGATTCTGACAGTGCCTATTTAAGCTCTGCTCACAATACATTTCTGAGCCTTTGGTTCTTTTTACACTATGTCGTGCAACATCAGATCTACAGGATACAGACTCAATAAACATTATACTGAAAAAGAACAACAAACTAAGCGATCTGTAGCCCAACTGCCTATTGATTCATCCTTTTTGTGACATGACACAAAAAATAATTGGGATAAACTCAATATTAGGCCTAAGTCTCCTGAGTCTCCTATGAGAATGGGGCGGCAGAACACATATGTGCGTCCCCACTCCATTCATTCTCCATGACACCTGCTGTGAATAGCTTTCAGCAATCTTCACGACACCCATAGAGAATGAATGGAGCAGTGACAAGTATGTGTGGCCCCCCTCTCCATTCTGATGTAAGACTCGGGGACCCTTTCTCAAGAATGTGGGGGATCCTAGCAGTCAGAACCCCAGTGATCAGATTGTAATCCTGTATATGGGTACCTTCAGACGAGCGGATCCACAGCGTATTTTATGCTGCTGAAGGACCGCTACAGGGTGCCTTTAGATGTGCCTGCTCAGAGTGGCAATATACTGCTACGAGCCGACACGTTGCGATGTGCGAGTCGCCGCGCGCATGCGCAGTATACTCACACATCGCGGCTGCTCTCGTATATTGCCACTCCGAGCAGGCACATCTATAGGCACCCTGTAGCGGTCCTTCAGCAGCATAAAATACGCTGTGGATCCGCTCGTCTGAATGTACCCTATGAAGGATAACTTTGTGAGTTGGGACTGCACAAGGTATCGCAATCCTAGAAATGTTGCTCCGGCACCACTATCCCCTCTGATCACTTGAGCAAGAGAAAAGCTTACTAAGCAATATACGCAGCGTCTCCCTGGTAGTCTGAATCGGACGTGCATCACATTTAGCCAAAATATAATAGAGCACACATATCCAGTCCAGTACAAGGGTGGGCTACGATTGTTTCACGCTGGAATAGCACTTCTTCAGCCCCCCCCCCCCCCCCCCCCCCCCCGTTGGGCCTGAGAAAGTGCCATTCCGGCGTGAAACAATCGTAGCTGAACTTGTTTGTCCCCCACCTCACCTGTACTCCCTTCACGTGTCCCTGTATGTTTTATTGTTTTCTATGAACAAATAAATTCGAAGTTCTGAAGACAGCCCGGGTGAGTGCTCCATTTTCCCTTTTTGCTGGATATGTTGGGACTGCAAAATGATGTGGAATTTCATGGACCAGGAACAGACAAATGAGTAAGGACGACCAGACGACTCCTCTGAATAAGAGACAATGTGATATCAGCATATTTTATGGTAGGAATTTACATTGGAACATATCTGTATTTTCTTCTATTATAAGTTTTAAAGGGGTACTCCGATGGAAAACTTTTTTTTTTTTTTTTTTAAATCAACTGGTACCAGAAAGTTAAACAGATTTCTAAATTACTTCTATAAAAAAAATCTTAATCCCTCCAGTACTTATTAGCTGCTGTATACTAGGAGGAAATTATTTTCTTTTGGGATTTGTCACGACCACAGTACTCTCTGCTGACACCTCTGTCCATGTCAGGAACTGTCCAGAAAAGAGAGAGAAAAAAAGAGGGACCGAGCCTCGTGTATTACCCAAGACACCAGGTGAACTCAGGGATGGGGGAGGGGCACAAGCCTTTCTGTTGGCCGCTCACCTTATAGCAAATAATCAGCGCTTATCACCCCTTAAGGGGTATAGACGAAGCCTTGGAGGGAACCAAACTGCAAAGCCCAGTGGGTCACAGGGGTGGAAGATCCAATCCTGTTTCGAATAATGAGATCGGTGCAAAATGACCCGAAGAACAGGTGCTGTTCCAGGTTCCAAAATTAAGAAGCCAATGCAGATGTAACGATTAAAGTACCAGCAGATACTGTATTAATTCAAAGACCAATGACGCGTTTTGGAGGTGAAACCCTCCTTCCTCAGATTGCCAATCTGAGGAAGGAGGGTTTCACCTCCGAAACGAGTCATTGGTCTTTGAATTAATAAATACAGTACCTGCTGGTACTTTAATCATTATATCTGCATTGGCTTCTTAATTTTGGAACCTGGAACAGCGCCTGATCTTCGGATCATTTTGCACCTATCTCATTATTAGGAACTGTCCAGAGAAGGAGAAAATCCCCATAGCAAACATATGCTGCTCTGGACAGTTCCTAAAATGGACAGAGGTGTCAGCAGAGAGCACTGTGGTTGTGGCAGAAAAGAAATCCCAAAAGAAAAGAATTTCCTCTGTAGTATACAGCAGATGATAAGTACTGGAAGGATTTAGAATTTTTAATAGAAGTAATTACAAATCTGTTTAACTTTCCCAAAAAACGTTTAAAAAAAGGTTTTCCACCGGAGTACCCCTTTAATGCATATCTCTCTGACTTTCTTAGAATATATGATAAATCAGCACTCTGAATTCAAGGACAATTTTTTTTTAAAGTAATGCTCCCAGGTGCTGCAGTATGCACCAAGAAATGTCTACATGACCTACTATTTAGCATCAGATTATTCTATGACGTATGCACTTTTCATTTACGATAGTAAGTCTGCGATTTAGATTACCTCCGAACAATGGCCGTCTGCAGGACTCCTATTATTTAATCAGTCTCTTACAGAACAGTCTGGACTTGATTTCTATTTGTAATAACTTGTAGTGATAATTCACAAGATCGTTCCAGAAATCACAGGAGGTCATCTTTAAAGGGGTTATCCAGGAAAAAACTTTTTTTTATAAATCAACTGGCTCTGGAAAGTTAAACAGATTTGTAAATTACTTCTATTAAAAAAAATCTTCATCCTTTCAGTACTTATGAGCTTCTGAAGTTGAGTTGTTCTTTTCTGTCTAAGTGCTCTCTGATGACACGTGTCTCGGGAACCGCCCAGTTTAGAAGAAAATCCCCATAGCAAACCTCTTCTACTCTGTGCAGTTCCCGAGACAAGCAGAGATGTCAGCAGAGAGCACTGTTGCCAGACAGAAAACAACAACTCAACTTCAGCAGCTGATAACTATTGAAAGGTTTAAGATTTTTTAATAGAAGTAATTTACAAATCTGCTTAACTTTCTGGAGCCAGTTGATATAAAGAAAAAAAGTGTTTTCCTGGAATACCCCTTTAAGGTGGCCACACATTTTCAAGAACGGTCGGTCAAATGTTTGTTTGGCTGACATTTTTCTCTCCCAAACTAATATAGAATTTTAACTGATTTGAAGTAAAATAGCACCTTTTTTTGCCACTATTTTGGGAAATTAAAGGGTTACTCCATTGGGAAAAAAAATGTTTTAATCAACTGGTGCCAGAAACTTAAACAGATTTGTAAATAACTTCTATTTAAAAATCTTAATCAGAAGAAGTTCTTTTCTTTTTGAATTTCCTTTCTGCCTGACCACAGTGCTCTCTGCTGACAACTCTGTCCATTTTAGGAACTGTCCAGAGTAGGAGCAAATCCCCATAGCAAACCTCTCCTGCTCCGGACAGTTCCTAAAATGGACACAGATCTCAGAAGAGAGCACTGTGGTCAGATGGAAAGGAAATTCAAAAAGAAAATAACTTCTTCTGATTAAGATTTTTTAAATATAAGTAATTTACAAATCTATTTAACTTTCTGGCATTAGTTGATTTAAAAAAAAAATGTCCAGCAGAGTACCCCTTTAAAGCAAAGTAAAGAAAAGACACAGCTAGAAATTAAACGATAACACAGCCTTAGGAGAGAAGTATAACGCCTATATATATATTCTGAATAAAAAGAGATAGCAGCAGTATTCAGATCTGGGTGTGGAGGGGTCTGTGTGCTACTAGAAGGGGATCTGGTAGGTGATGATGTCATCCTATAGTTCACAGGAAGTCAGCTGACCCAGGACTACCTTTTGACACATTAAAGATTGTGATTTTCTATGAGTCACATTGGTAATCCTATGACCAAGATGAAGTAATAAAATGCCTAGAGGCAACTGTCCTAAAATAAAATAAGTAGAGGTGTATAACTACTATATATCCTGAATTAAAAGAGATGGCGGCAGCAGTATTAAGATCTGGGTGAGGAAGGGTCTGTGTGCTGCTAGGAGGGTGATGTGGTAGTTGATGATGTCATCCTGTAGTTCACAGGAAGTCAGCTGACCCAGGACTACCTATTGGCACATTTAAAGGGGTACTCCCGTGGAAAACTTTTTTTTTTTTTTTTTTTAAATCAACTGGTGCCAGAAAGTTAAACAGATTTGTAAATTACTTCTATTAAAAAAATCTTAATCCTTCCAGTACTTATTAGCTGCTGAATACTACAGAGGAAATGGTTATCTTTTTGGAACACAGAGCTCTCTGCTGACATCTCTGTCCATTTTAAGAACTGTCCAGAGTAGGAGAAAATCCCCATAGAAAACATATGCTGCTCTGGACAGTTCTTAAAATGGACAGAGATGTCAGCAGAGAGCACTGTGGTCATAATGTCAGCAGAGAGCTCTGTGTTCCAAAAAGAAAACCATTTCCTCTGTAGTGTTCAGTAGCTAATAAGTACTGGAACGATTAAGATTTTTTTAATAGAAGTAATTTACAAATCTGTTTAACTTTCTGGCACCAGTTGATTTTTTTTTTTTTTAAGTATTCCACCGGAGTACCCCTTTAACACTGTGATTTTCTGTAAGTTAAATTGGTGATCCTATGACCACTATAGAGTAAGGAAAGGCATAGAGTCAGCTGTACTGGAATAAAACAAATAGTACTGTATGACTAGTGATGGTGAACATGCATTATATGTGCTTCTTCATCTACCAACCTCTATACCAGTGATCTCCAACCTGCGGACCTCCAGATGTTGCAAAACTACAACTCCCAGCATGCCCGGACAGCCAACGGCTGTCCGGGCATGGTGGGAGTTGTAGTTTTTCAACATCTGGAGGTCTGCAGGTTGGAGACCACTGCTCTATACTATGGTTGCTAGATAACCCCACAAGTTGGTTTTGGAATTGCTTCTATTAAAAAATCTTAATCCTTTCAGTACTTATGAGCTTCTGAAGTTAAGGTTGTTCTTTTCTGTCTAAGTGCTCTCTGATGACACGTGTCTTGGGAACCGCCCAGTTTAGAAGAGGTTTGCTATGGGGATTTGCTTCTAAACTGGGTGGTTCCCGAGACACGTGTCATCAGAGAGCACTTAAGACAGAAAAGAACAACCTTAACTTCATAAGCTCATAAGTACTGAAAGGATTAAGATTTTTTAATAGAAGTAATTTACAAATCTGTGTAACTTTCTGGAGCCAGTTGATATATATATATATATATATATATATATATATATATATATATATATATAAAACGTTTTTTCCTGGATAACCCCTTTAACCCACACCAGAACATTATTCACTTCATGCTTGACCTATCTACTGAGGACATTGTGGATGACAAGCAAGAGGAATGATCCAGAAATCCAGGTGATTTATAACTTTTGTGAGCAAAGGTTGTCATCCGTGATTAAAATATTATGGGCTGTAGCTGTCAGGTATATACCTATTAGTATAATCTCTCAATCTATCTGTTCTTGTCAAATCCTACAATAGTGTTGGTCAGAATGAAGCCAGATGCCATTCTTGGCCTTGGGCCCAGCTCGGAATACAAGTGCTGAATCCCCGAGATCTCTTTACAGGTAATTAGTACTTGGTGGCTGTCGTCCATAGCCAAAGCAGCGGAAATTACACTACAAAATATGTCTTCCCCCCCCCCCCCCCCCCCCCTTCAATATACTTTTGCCCTCCTCCATATGAACGGATGAGTCTATAGGGAGCTGCCGACAGGTCGTTCCTATGTAGAGTTATGTCTACATATTCCTCAATAATAAGAGGTCAGCGTATGCAGCTGCCTCTCCCTACACAATATATATATATATATATATATATATATATATATATATATATATATATATATATATAGTAATGTGTAAACCAATACCTTTGGTGCCGGAAAAGTAACCACCGCAATTCTGATCCGGTCAGAGGATGTACAGTATTCCCAGCCCGATGCCTGTGTGTGGTGCAGCGTGTGAGGCCCAATTACCTTAACAAAGTGAACCTGTGGATGTCTGACTGAGGATTAACCCCTCACAAAGTGATTTCCTTCTGGAAGACTTTAAAGGGGTACTACAGTGGAAAACAATTTTTTCAAATCAATTGGTGCCAGAAAGTTAAACAGATTTGTAAATGACTTCTATTTAATAATCTTAATCCTTCCAGTACTTATTAGCTGCTGTATACTACAGAGGAAGGTGTATTTATTTCTGGAGTTCTTTTTGGGCTGGGTTTCCATTACGTTTCCCCCCCATGCGGGAGCGCATACGGCAGGGGAGAGCTAAAAACTTCCGCTCCCGTATGCCTTTCTATGCGCTCCCGTATGTCATTAATTTTTGCCCCATATGCACTTTTCCAACTGGACCTAAAACCGTGGTCGACCACGGTATTAGGTGTGGGGGAAAAAGCGCATACGGGGCAAAAATGAGCCGACCGGACCAAACGTTTCACTGCGGTCAGCTCATTGAAATGAATTACATACGGGAGCGCAAGGTTTTTAGCTCTCCCCTGCCATATGCGCTCCCGTATGGGGGGGAAACGTAATGGGAACCCAGCCTTAGTCTGACCACAGTGCTCTCTGCTGACACCTCTGTCCATGTCAGGAACTGTCCAGAGCAGGAGAGGTTTGCTAATGGGATTTGCTTGTACTCTGGCAGTTCCTGACATGGACAGAGGTGTCAGCAGGGAGCACTGTGGTCAGACAGAAAGGAACTCCAGAAAGAAATACAACTTCCTCTGGAGCATACAGCAGCTGATAAGTACTGGAAGGATTAAGATTTGTAAATAGTAGAAATTTACAATTTGGCACCAGATGATTTAAAAAAAAAAAAAAAAAAATAATGTTTTCCATGACAGTACCCCTTAAACTCAATCAAAACTGTCTGAGGGCAAGAAGGCTGTGCAAAGGCTGTCCGGGCATGCTGGGAGTTGTAGTTTCGGAACAGCTGGAGGCACCTTGCTTGGGAAACACTGAAATACACTAATGACCTGTTGGCTTTAAATATATATGCTGAGAAGCAATGGATCACTGTGCAAAATATAGATGTGCGGCCATGTCTATTTTTCGCCATTAATGTCACAATTTTACCTAATGCTATGTTTATACCGCGAAAAATGAGCCATATTTTTTTGCAAAACATTAAGCTGAAAAATTGAACTAAAATAACGGAGGCAGTTGCGCAATATAATGACAGTCTATGGAATAACAGCCATCAGTGCACACATTGGAGGAGATTTATCAAACCCTGTGTACAGGAAGAGCAGTGCAGTTGCCCACAACCAATCAGCTCGCTTCATTTTTAAAGAGGCCTGTGAAAATGGAGAAAAGCATCTCATTGGTTGCTATGGGCAACTGCACCACTCCACAGGTTTTGATAAATTTCCAGTAGTGTAAAAAAAAAAAAAAAAACTTGAGCATGTTCATTATTTACAACCGTAAGTAAGAAACAATATACATCCGACCGTAAAAAAGGGAATAAAATATCTGTAAAAATGTGAAATAACGTTCAGCAATCTCTAGAACTTTTCTGGTCGTATTTTTTACTTCACGGCTACAAATACAACCGAAAATAAACTGTGTGAACAAAGCCTAAATCTGCATGAACCAGATTAGTTTCTAACTGACTGACTTGATATTAAAAGGGGCACTCCGCCCATAGACAGCTTACCCTCTATTCAAAGAATAGGGGATAAGATGTCTGATCGCCCAGGGCCCTCCGCTGGGACCCCCGTGATCTCCGTGCAGCACACAGCATTCTGTGCCGGGCTGCTTCTCCAGTCTCCGAAACCTCTGGGTTCCCGGGACTGGAGGCATGACATCACGCCATGAATATAGAGGGCGTGGCATGATGTCACAAAGGACATGGCGTGACGGCACGATCACGTATGCCTGCTCCAAGCATTCTGAACAAAATGTTCAGAATGCTGGGGCCCGGGAGTACCCGTTTAATCATGAGTTTAAAGCGCACCTGTCAGATCAAACAACATATATATATATATATATATATATATATATATATATATCTGACCATGTACTTCTAATTTTTGTGTCTAGCACCTTTATTTACTTTTTTATTACACTTTAAATTTAGCTCACTAGTCTGAATTCCTCTCAAATGGAGGGGGCGTGGCCTCACTGTGCAGGTCTCCGCCCCCTCCCTCAGTATGCCGTCTGCTCACATCTCCCCTAGCATTAGCAAAACTACAACTCCCAGCTTGTCCTCACTGACAGTAGCGGGACACAAGCTGATAGTGGGAGGATTTTTCCTCCAGGTCTGAGCCCTGCACTCACAGCTGTCAATCAAGGAAGTGTGTCCATGACATAGGTGATGACTCATGGACACAGCAGGACTAGTATGTGTCCATGCAGGCAGTGGGGGGGGGGGGGGGGGGCAGTTGTTTGACTGGATTTTTCAGTATTTTCTAATGAAAGCAATTGCAAAACCTATTGGTTATACATGCTTCACAACATATCAAAAGTTTTTGTATCTGCCAGTGCCCATTTACGGTAAATCCTATACAAAAATGCCAACGCACTTTGAACTGTCTTAGTCGTGGCATGACAGATCAAAACACTTCAGAACTTAATTTGCATCTTTCACATGTTCTTACTGTACAGAATTTTAACTCACTAATAAATAAAGTTCGGAGTTATTTTTTATCCTATCTGGAGACAGAAAACACATTTTTCTCTGTCTATGTAAGTTGATTACATGAGAAGTTGGAACAACTTACATCTCACATGGACGTTCCTGAAGACATTTTCATCTATATGGTGGTGAGCTGACTTTACATCATATTTTGTTTTCAACATTGTGTCAAACATTTCTTTTTTTTTTCTTTCTTCCTGTGATCTTGGAATCGGTGATTTATTACCCCCATTCCAATCACCTAAAGGACTCTCAGACTGTGAGAATGAAATTCTCTGGTCTGAGGAAACCAAGATTAAACTTTTGGCCCCTCAATTCTACGTGTCGTGTTTGTAGGAAACCAAGCACTGCTCATCACCTGCCCAATACCTTCCCTACAGTGAAGCATGGTAGTGGACCATCATGCAATGGGGGTGTTTTTAGCAACTGTCAAAGGAAGACTGGTCAGTGATGAAGAAAAGCTGAATGGAGCAAAGTAAAGAGATATTCTTAATGAAAATCTCATCGCACTCAGACTGGCCCTAAGGTCCAACAAGACAATGACCCTAAGCACACAGAAGTGGCTTAGGGACAACTCTCTATGCCCTTGAGTGGCCCAGAGCCCTGACTTTAACTTAATCTAACATCTCTGGAGAGACCCAAAATGGCTTCCATTGACAGTCCTTATCCAACCTGAGAGATTTTGAGAGGATCTGCAGAGAAGAATGGCAGAAAATGCCTAAATCCAGATGTGAAAACCTTGTGGCATCATCTTAAAGGAAAGCGGTCACCCGTTCACCCACACTAAACCCAATAGACCTGGTTATAGTGCGGGTGAACAGAAGACCGATGCGGGGTCTCTGACTAATATACATACATGCAGTCCGGAGCCCGGTCCCTTTGAAGATCCTCTTCTGTCTTTTCTAAGTTGTGCGCTGGAGGCGGGCCCGTAGGCTGGATTTGAATATTCATGGCCGCTGGTCACGTGAACGCTTGTGCCTACTGAGCGCTCAAATGACCAGTGACCATGAATATTCAAATCCAGCCTACGGGCCCGCCTCCAGCACACATTTCAGAGAAAACAGAAGAGGATCTTCAGAGGGACCTGGCACCAGACTGAAGGTACATATATTATTCAGAGACCCCACATCGGTCATCTGTTCACCCGCACTATAACCCAGTGTATTGGGTTTAGTGTGGGTGAACAGGTGACTGTTTTCCTTTAAAGTAGTACATCCATAGACACTTATCCTCTATCCCCAGGATAGGTGTCTGATCACGGGTGGTCCGGCCTCCGGTCGGAAGAAGTGCATACCTGTGCGTGAAACCGCCGGCAGTCGCCTCTGAGTGCCCCACGCTACCTTGAGAACCATACCGGAGGAGCAGCCCGAGATGGGAGCTGAATGACCAGAACTGAAGCGGTGAGTGCAGAAAGCCTGTCGTTTCTTTGCTATGTATACTACTGATTGCTATTTAAATTGTCCTAGCACTTCCGCAGATGGATTAAACTGGTTACCTGACCTGGTGCAGCACCATCCATCTCGTGGAACTGCGTTTAAAAGGTATCGGTGCCACTTATTCTTTTCTTTTCAATATTGTTTACTATCCCTGCCTGGCGTTACCTACCGTATTTAAAGCTACTCCATCCACTCACCCGTGCCTGAGCAAAATTGTGGTTCTGCCATATTAAATGTGCGCTGTTCCTGATCTGCTAATCTGTATCTGACCTGTGCCTGTTTATTTGATGTTGCTTCTGCCTGACCATTGTGGACCTCGCTGACCCTCCTGTGCATAACCCAGACTGTTGACCTGTACTTAGCCAACTATTCATCCTGCACTTTGTAGGAGCTGTGTGCACAAAAAAAGTAGGACTTTTAATAGAAAGAACCTGCAATTTTGTTTATTTTTTAGATGCAATAAAGCAATACAAAAATGTTATTTCTATTCTGACAACATACAGTATCTGCACCTTTCAGTTTTAATGCAGTATTTGGAATTCACAAGGCAATTACAACAAATTTTCTTAATGGGTTGTGGGGAAGGTTGTCATTATTTTGTCTTTTGTGGTGGACATTTGCTTACACTGAGTGCCTCTAAGTGACAGTGCGCTTTTCAATAGATTCCATATCCATGCTTTCATGATTTAATCTATATACTATATCAAATTGATTGCAACTTATTTTCCATAAATGTCTGCCTGTATAGATAGAATACAGGTTACTGCTGAGCCTGGCTGAGCGACATGAAGGACTTTGTAGCACTTTGTTGTCTTGTGAGATGGCTTCCTTTAGATAACATATTCATTCGGATAATAAAAGTATGAGGGATGTTCTACATTCCTACATATGTACATATATGTTTAGCTAGGGCAGGTGCAGAAGGCCACGTACACACTGCTGTTGTGCACAGACATCACCAGGTCCCATTGACCTTGAATGGGGTCCATCAGGTATCCGTTAGGATCTGTTGATTCACATGAGTTCAGTGGACAAAAAATTGGGACAGGATTTTTTTTGTCTGCTGAACTCCTGTAATATAAACAATCTTTGCTCCCGGAGTTTCTCTGTCTGAACAGAGCTCAACGCTTATGTGAACTCGACCATAGCCGTAGCATCTAAGGGTGGGAAAAGGAGACACTACTTTTATAAATAACACATAAGTGGGAACTTAGCCCTATATATATATATATATATATATATATATATATATATATATATATATATACTGCATTGGGGCCTTGGAGTAACATGCTAGTCATCAAAAATGGCTGCTATTTAGATACCCCTAAATCACACCAGTGAAGGGACATTATTCCTAGGATTTGTTTTATTAAAGGAAAACTGTCATCCTGTTCACCCACCCTAAACCCAATACCCAGGGATATAGTGCTGGTGAACAGGAAACCGATGTGGGGTCAGTGAGTTAAATACGTACCTTCAGTCTGGCGCAGTGTCCCTCCAAGTTCCTTTTCTATCTTAAGTGAATTGCGCACTGGAGGGCCACAGGGTAAATGTGAATATTCATGATTGAGTTACTCCTGGAAAACCATAAACCCCACAGTAATAGAAATAATCACCTCTTTAGTCCAATCAAGGTGGAGAAACATCTAAAAAATGATCAAGAGAAATATGAAGCCCCCAGAGCCAAATTTAAGTGTCAAAGCAAAGGGTCTGAATACTTATGTCCATGAAAAATATTAGCAAAAATGTCTAAAAATATTAGCAAAAATGTCTAAAATTATGTTTTCACTTTTTCATTGGGGGAAATTATTTTTTTTAAGCACAAAGCCTCAATAAGATGTTAAAAAAGGAAAAGGGTCAGAATACTTGGAGGAGGATAAGGTAGGAGAGGATGTGGGAAGAATTAGGGAGAGGAGGATGTGTGAGAAGAAGAGGAGGATGATGGGGAGGAGGATAAGGGAGATGAGTAAGAGGAATAGGGGCAGGACAAGGAGGATGAGGGAGAGGAGGATAAGGGAGATGAGTAGGAGGATTCAGAGCAGGACAAGGAGGATGGGGGGGGGAGGAGGATAAGGTAGGAGAGGATGAGGAGAAGAATTAGGGAGGAGGATGTGTGAGAAGAAGAGGAGGATGATGGGGAGGAGGATAAGGGAGATGAGTAAGAGGAATAGGGGCAGGACAAAGAGGATTAGGGAGAGGAGGATAAGGGAGATGAGTAGGAGGATTCAGAGCAGGACAAGGAGGATGGGGGGGGGGAGGAGGATAAGGTAGGAGAGGATGAGGAGAAGAATTAGGGAGAGGAGGATGTGTGAGAAGAAGAGGAGGATGATGGTGAGGAGGATAAGGGAGATGAGTAAGAGGAATAGGAGCAGGACAAGGAGGATGAGGGAGAGGAGGATGAGGGAGAGGAGTAAGAGGATTAGGAGCAGGACAAGGAGGATGAGGGAGAGGAGGATGAGTTAGAGGAGGATGAGGGAGAGGAGTAAGAGGATTAGGAGCAGGACAAGGAGGATGAGGGAGAGGAGGATGAGGGAGAGGAGTAAAAGGATTAGGTGCAGGACCAGGAGGATGAGGGAGAGGATGATAAAGGAGATGAGTAGGAGGATTAGGAGCAGGACAAGGAGAATGAGGGAGAGGAGGAGGATGAGGGAGAGGAGGAGGATGAGGGAGAGGAGGAGGATGAGGGAGAGTTGAATAAGGGAGAGGAGGATGAGGGAGATGAGTAGGAGGATTAGGAGCAGGACAAGGAGGATGAGGGAGAGGAGGATGAGGGAGATGAGTAGGAGGATTAGGAGCAGGACAAAGATGATGGGGGAGAGTAGAATGAGGGAGAGGAGGATGAGGAGGAGGATGATGAAGTAGAGGAGGATGAACAGGATGAGGATTAGGGATAAGAGGAGGAGGAGTATTAAGTTGTATTTATCATATTTTACCTCAATTTCTTAGAATTTTTTTTTTTTTTAATCCAGTGCATTATTATGGAACTTGCACCATTTTTGTTATATTGATGATATTTACACTTCTGCTGTATTGTTTGTTTGTGTTTTATCCAAGTATTGTAAACCTATAAAGGGTTGATGAATGATTTTAAATATTTTGTTAAACTGGATTATGAAGTTATTACTGGTCTCCATTCATTTGACTTTTGTGTCCGTATTTTTTTTCTTTTATCCTAATGTGGCCCAAATTAAACAGAAGTCTCTTTACTTCTGGTTATATAGTTTTCCTGGAAATGTAAGATAACATAAAATAAAACAATTTGTCTGCTACAGAGACTCTGATAAATGAACCACAGGTCGTCAACCTCTCTGTGATTGAAGCAGATCTCCTTGTCCTCAACTTTTTCATTATTGTATTAACTCACTGTATCTCGGGCAACATTTAATTAGAGGATGGGAACGAGCCTTCCTTCCTGGACGTAATGAGATGATTCGATTTCATTCTGTACATGCCGAAGAAGTCGCAACGTATTTCCATTCCTAAATGGCCAACTCATATTGAGACCCGTGTACAGAGGTTACAATGTAGTTACATGAGAGGTGTCCTTCACTTTTTTCCCTTTTTAATTGTTTTTCGGTTTTAGGAGAAGACAGCTGTAAATTATAATTTGGGAACATGTTAAGGGCATGTTCACTCAGGGCAGATATGCTGCAGATTTTCCATATTACAGTAGTAACAAAGCGGATAGGAGTCATTGATATTTACTTTACATTGTGTTAAAAAAAACAATGAAAAACTACTCGAAAATTGACCAGCAATGCAGATTTTAAAGGGGTAATCCAGCTTTTTGAACATTTATTTCAGAACGCTTGGAGCCGGAGGCCGTGATCGTGATGTCACGACCACGTGCCCTCTTGACATCAAATACCGACACGTCTTTTCCCATGGACATGAATGGAGAGGGTGTGGCATGATGTCACAAAGGGCGTGGTCGTGACATCCCGACCACTGCCGCAGGAACCTGGCGTTTGTTTAGAATGCCGGGTGCTGCAGGAGATCGCGGGGGTCCCGCTGCTGGGGCCCCCACGATCTCCCGCACTACCCGGCATTCTAAAGATCAGACATCTTATCCCCGATCCTTTGGACAGGGATTAACATGTCTAGCAGCGGAGTACTCCTTTAACCTACTTTATGGGGAAATAACAGAGAAATAAAAATCTACACTAAATCCGTTTTCTGCAGTCATTGTGAAAATTGACAGCAGCAGATTTTGGTGAAAAAGTGCTTTGGATAGGGGATAAGATGTCTAGGGGTGGAGTACCCCTTTAACACTATAGGTGTCTTCATAAATTATTCACTCTAGTAACAAATAAGTGAGTCAATAGATGTCAAAATATACCATTGTTTAATCATTATCAATGTCAGGGACAATTTTGGAGACTCTAACAACCACCACAATAAAAAGATGATCAATTATTAACATCCATCCAAAGACATGGCAGTGAGATCAATGGGGGCTTTCATCTTGTTTAGTGTTTGTTTGTTGATACTAGAAAGCAATGATGTACAGTACCTGAGAGACTATTTCATTTCCATATACACTGATGGTCACTGACATTAAAAGAAAGGTTCTGTAATGCTAAATGCAGTACATTGTAAAATAAAAAATTATCTTTGAATACCCTATTACTCCCAGTTGATAGAGGGAACTCCCCCACTCATCTATTTGACAGACTGAAGAGATTCTACAAAGGGCAAATCTCCGTGTAGAGGACCCAGCACATCTGTTCATTACACAGACTGCCTATTTCTTTCTATAGGAACTGGATCTTTTCTCTTGAGGCGGTGGGGCATACCTGTATGCTCAAATTTAAAAACCAACATGTTCTATGTTAACCCCGTGTTTACATGGTAATTTCAATGCTGTCATACCCTCCACAGTTCAAAGCTATATCTCATTCTCTCCATTTTAGGAAGCAGGAAGAGAGCTCAGCTGTTTGCCAGCAGGGCTCACACCTGGACTTCATTTCCCTTTCTCTGACCAATCACCGGACAGCACCTAATCACAACCAGTCCTTTTCATTGTTTTGCCATAAAATAATTGCTGGAAATAATGCCGATAATGATGACTAAACAGCAGCAGTGAGGTTGACAGTGCCAAGGGGTTACATCACAAAAAGCAAACCTGGTCTAAGCAGCGAACTACAGCTGTTGCTGTCGATGACCAGATAAAAGGAGGGGGAGAGACAGCACTGTGTGAATAGTAAGAACACTAGAATTTACAACTAGTTTTTACACAAGGAACAGCTGCTTAGAACTTTGTGGGTGGTAAGAAATAAGAGGGAATACTTGATTTACCTTTTAGGCTGGCATGCACCCTTACAGGCTAAGCTTTCATTCACAAAGCTCAGGTCTTGTCCTTTTGCAGAGCACTACTTAAAGGGTTACTCCAGGAAGGAAAACATAAAAAAAAAATATGCCACCACACTACCTGGATATGATCCTGCCTAATATGCATGGCTCCTGTGGCCCCTATTGTCTTCTCTGGCTGCTTGAAATGCTTTGACATACTTTCCTTCCCTTATAGATACTACACATTTAAGGAATCATTGCAGCTCTTCTCTGCCGTCCAGCTCACTCTCCGAGCGCAGCCCCCACCCCCTGCTCTAAGCAACAGAGATAAATTCAATGTGTGATTGGATAAGGCTGCACACGCCTTCCAGCTCTCAGCACTAAAGGGAGAATGAGTCAGTGCAGGGCAGAAACCACGTGGTCTGTGTCTCTCAGGAGGATGGGGGCTGCTTTCGGAGAGGAATTTGGACAGAGACATAGGGGATGGCTGGATGACATATTTTCTTCACTCCTTGAATTTAAGTCACAACTGAAAGAGGGGAAACTGCTCTAGATAGCTAATGAGTGATATTTAGACAATTCAATAGGTTTATGAGAAGGAAAGGATGGGCTAAGGGTATTAGTTCCCCGGACTACCTCTTTAACCTGCCAAGTTCCCCACCCCATCACTTTCTAATTTGTATAGGCACCTTTAAGTGTGATTGTTATTCAACAATATTTAGTGCAGGACCCCCCCCCCCCCCCCAATAAGGGTGATCCCAACCACAGAGACGGTCCTCCCTCTGCACTTGTGTTTAAATACAGAAAAAGAGAGAAGATTCAGTAAAGGGGGCTTTTGTACGGTGATTTTCCAATTACAGGTTTGGCAGAAGATCCAGCTAGTTCAAAACAAGTGAAATTGGCCAAAGATCTCAAATCTCAATCTACAAATTCAGTTTTTACGTTTCTATTGGGTGAAGTCCATGCATATTTTAATCAAGTTGTGATCACAATAGTCAAGTCACGATAAGCTGTACCATTAATGATCAAGAATTTAATAAAACTCTAATAGATTCGTTGACCTAAGGCCTTCATATCTGGTTTGTTTTTCCGGCGTAAACAAGGTGTTACAAAGGTTACAGGAATGCCCTTGTATACGTGCGGTTATAGAAAGTGACTTTCAGGGTGACCTATTTTCTGGCACTTTAATGCAGTTTTGACTCCAGCCGGTCAGCGCTCATTATATGACGATCTCTACTGAACTGTCGCCTGCTCTTCATTATCATCAGTAAATCGCATTGCTAATAGCCATTAATTGGTCTGCATGCAAACATGGGCACGCTCCATCTGCCACAGGCACGCTAGTGTTCAGTGGATGCCATATTTAACTCTTCTCAAGGGAAACCGGGACATATGGACTACACAGTGGAAACTTTTCTACCCATCTCTGTCTTGTTTGGTGAAAGAAGTAGTGCTTAAAAAATAAATAAATAAATGCATAAAATGATGGCTACCTATTTATTCAGTCAACCAACCACAGAGCCAGGTATTCCTTCTTCAGTATTTGAAGCTAAAACTAGGGGTGGGGTAAAAAAAAATTTTGCCATACATTTAAAATTTTTGCTATGCATTTTCTGTGTTGGCTTCAAAAACTGCATCCAAAAACTATGGCATGTCTGAATGCACAAGACTATAAAGTGATAGCTGCAGTCCAGAAGATGGTCTACAACATACTGGCATAATATGGATGCATTTTAGGAACTGTACCATGGCTGCAAGTCCCTACTTAATCACAGGTATAATGGCCCAAACCGACAGCTGTTGGCCATAATACAGATGAAAAAATGGGTCTATATCAGGTTAGTTAAAAACCAGCCTGAGGGTCTATTCACATAGCAGAATTTCCGCTTGCGGAATTCTGCCTCAAATTAAAGCCCATAGACATCTATGGGATTCCGCATTCCCATTCACACTTCTGGATTTCCGCAAGCGGAAATTCAGAAGTGTGAATGGGAGTGCGGAATCCCAATAGAAGCCTATGGACCTTAAAGGAGTAGTTCAGTGGTGACCCAGTGGTGAACAAC
The DNA here is from genome assembly GCF_029499605.1 of Hyla sarda. Lineage (NCBI taxonomy): Eukaryota > Metazoa > Chordata > Amphibia > Anura > Hylidae > Hyla > Hyla sarda. Next base: position 24,918,663 of record NC_079199.1, on the reverse strand, counting down.
TTATCCCCTATCCTAAGGATAGGGGAAAAGTTTGAGATCGCGGGGGGTCCGACCACTGGGGCCCCCTGCGATCTCCTGTACGGAGCCCCGACAGCCCGTGGGAAGGGGGCGTGTCGACCTCCGCACGAAGCGGTGGCCGACACGCCCCCTCAATACAACTTTATGGCAGAGCCGAAGCGCTGCCTTCGGCAATCTCCGGCTCTGCCATAGAGATGCATTGAGGGGGCTTGTCGCTGCTTCGTGCGGAGGTCGACACCCGCTATCTGGCCGGAGAGCCTGGCCCCCGTACAGAGAGATCGCAGGGGGCCCCAGCGGTCGGACCCCCCGCAATCTCAAACTTATCCCCTATCCTTAGGATAGGGGATACGTTTTTCACCACTGGACTACCCCTTTAAAGGGGTATTCCAGGCCAAAACTTTTTTTAATATATCAACTGGCTCCGGAAAGTTAAACAGATTTGTAAATTACTTCTATAAAAATTTTTTAATCCTTCCAATAGTTATTAGCTTCTGAAGTTGAGTTGCTGTTTTCTGTCTAACTGCTTTCTGATGACTCACGTCCCCGGAGCTGTGCAGTTCCTATGGGGATATTTTCCCACCATCATTGAGCAGTTAGACAGAAAGCTTCAGAAGCTAATAACTATTGGAAGGATTAAGATTTTTTAATAGAAGTAATTTACAAATCTGTTTAACTTTCCGGAGCCAGTTGATATATAAAAAAAAGTTTTTGCCTGGAATACCCCTTTAATTTGAGTTGGAAATTCTTCCGTGTGAATAGACCCTTAGGGTAAGGACACACAATGTGATGGACGAGTTTCATTGATAGTATTGATTGTGCGTTTCAGCATCCCTGCATACAATTCTGCTATTGACAGACAGTTGTTCTCCTATAAATACCAGTTAGTGGCAGAAAAGGCAATTCACATGATCATTTTTGGTGCATATTTTGGCACATTTTAGGTGTCAAAAGTTGCTGGGAAGAAAATACAGTTAAACTTCGATCAGAAGACCACCTAAAATTACACCGAAAAAAGTGGTCTTTTGACGGGGTGGTCTTCCCAAAGAAAATGGCCACAATGCCTAATATATGGTGGACTAAAACCGGGGGACGCCTGTCAGGCTGTCATGTGTTTTTTAAACTAAACTGTAATACCCTTTTATCAGTTGACAGAAGGAATTTTCTGCATCCATTTTCGCTGGTAGGTCTTTTCTTACTTTTGTTAGGTAGGTAACTGATGCTCAGCATTAATTCACAAAACATTGACAACAATGCTGTACAGTCAAAGGCTAGGTACACCTTTAAAGGTGTACTCCGCTGCTCAACGTTTGGAACAAACTGTTCCGAACGCTGGAGCCGGCGCCGAGAGCTTGTGACGTCACGCTCCCTCCCATAGACTTGCATTGAGGGGGGCGGGGCATGGCATCATGAGGGGGCAGGGCTATGATGTCACGAGCTCCCGGTGTCGGCTCCAGCGTTCGGAACTTGGTAGGTTAGCCAGAATAGTGGTCGATCGACAAAAGGGAGAATGACTGCGGGATCAGACTACACAGTTTGTTGTCTGTTACCATGGAGACACATAGTTGCTGTAGAAACAGATTAGTAGTAAGCTGGTAAATTTATCATTGTATAAAATATGCATTACAATGAGAATAAAAAATTTTGCAAAGATGAATTAAGCCTTTGTACTCATCATTACTATTTTGCATGTTATGCTGACTCCAGATAATGTGGTTTTATTATTTTATCTTTACCTTTTCAGCTGTTCATTGAAAACCACTAACAGCCACAAGGGTTGATCGGCATAAAAGCCAATAAGACTTTGCTTCCATTATACACTATACAAATATTAGTTCGAACTCCTTTTGCAGTTCATGGTTTACATCAGTGTTCTCTGTGTTTGGAAGTATTTAAAAAAGGAAACACAACAAAGACAAATTCAGTAATAATAGTAAATTGGAGGAAGCAAAGACCCATCGACATCTCTCCTGAAATGTGTGTTTTCGATAAAATTATAATGGTGGAGTCCATCCTTCAACATAAGTCCTTCTTGCTCTTGTAGGTAGTTTCTATGGCACCCTACACTACTGGCATAGAGCGCCATGAAAAATATATACAGGAGCGGGGACTCCAGTCAAAGACAGGAGTCAATGCTCCAGTTTCAATGGGTGAGGTGACTGATGTGTGGGAGGGAGAAAAGTGACCTCACACTTACAAACAAGTAATCATGGGACTTGTTGTTTGAGGGAGGAAACTCCAACAGGAAATAGCCAGTTCACAAAAAGATTACCACAGTGTTATGGTAATCTCACAACATTTAGCCCCAAGTAATCACAGATCCTTCCTAAGCATGTCCATTACTGTCTGCCAGGTACGTACTAAAATCGCCTTATGGTGGATAACCCCTTTCAAACAGCAGTGCCAGAATTGATCTACTGGTCTATATTGGTATATAGATTGTAAGGGTCCTAATGCACAGCCCAATACTAAGTTTAGACCACACACAGAGCTATGGTAAATACTTCTGACAGCGGCTCAATAGAACGCAACAAAATTCTGGGGATGAACGTACCCTCCCATATTTGTGTCTAGGGCTGCACAATGACCCTACACTACTGGCATAGAGCGCCATGAAAAATATATACAGGAGCGGGGACTCCAGTCAAAGACAGGAGTCAATGCTCCAGTACACGGAGCAGAGAGGCATACACTGCTCTAGACACCACCAGCGATGGTCGCTCTCGTGATCTTCAAACTTTTCCGGCCAGAGATTCTGCAGGGTGAACTTAGTCTAACTGTGTGGCGAGTCATAGAATGTCATTGACAGGAGTCCCTGCTTCCGTATGAATCTGAACCCACCAATCAATTTCAGAAAATCTTATCTCTGTTCTCAAGAAATACCTCTTTAGGGTAGGGTCACATGTAAGGGATCTGCAGCGTATTTTATGCTGCGGATCAGCCCGTGACCCGACCCATAGTGTGCCTCCACAGTGAGTGCTCCATTTACCTTTCATTCTTCTACACAAGATATTCTGTACGTGACCGCACTGCCTAGTCTGAGAGACTCGAAGGTCGAGTATAGTGGAGTAAAAGATATATTGTGCTGGTTTAAAGGGGTATTCTGTTTTGATTTTTACTATAGGGGCTGTAAAGTTTGTGTAGTTCATAATATGGTGTCTGCATTTCCTGTATCCTGTTTTTCATGGTGGTCTCACAATTCTGTGATTTTTGCACCAATGTTTATTTTTAACCGCATACAAAATGAGTGTTGTCTCAGGTTTTCCCAGGTTGCAGTGCAGCCCGAGACATTACATCTCTAGTCAGGTGATCAGAGGAAGATGGTCTTTGCTTCAATGGGTGGAGCAATCGCTGAATGGGGGGAAGATCATTCTGCAAGAATTGTAGCAGTGCAACAGCTGGAGGCACCCTGGTCAGAAAACACTGGTCTATTGCAAGAAAAGGAGCACAGGTGTGTTTCAATGGGTGAGGTGACTGATGTGTGGGAGGGAGAAAAGTGACCTCACACTTACAAACAAGTAATCATGGGACTTGTTGTTTGAGGGAGGAAACTCCAACAGGAAATAGCCAGTTCACAAAAAGATTACCACAGTGTTATGGTAATCTCACAACATTTAGCCCCAAGTAATCACAGATCCTTCCTAAGCATGTCCATTACTGTCTGCCAGGTACGTACTAAAATCGCCTTATGGTGGAGAACCCCTTTCAAACAGCAGTGCCAGAATTGATCTACTGGTCTATATTGGTATATAGATTGTAAGGGTCCTAATGCACAGCCCAATACTAAGTTTAGACCACACACAGAGCTATGGTAAATACTTCTGACAGCGGCTCAATAGAACGCAACAAAATTCTGGGGATGAACGTACCCTCCCATATTTGTGTCTAGGGCTGCACAATGACAATAAGTAATACAACCTTCCCTTTTTTCCTATGGGAAGAAAGCTACAGGTGACTGCGACATTGAAATTGCGGATGTTAGTGGTAATGTCAGGGGACAAGTCCTGGGAAAAAAAAGTGAGGGAACTCACCCAAGATTTCAACTCAAGGGCTGGTCCTGTAGGACTCCTGCTAATAGAAACAATGGGGGAGGTTTTTCCTGTCTAAATTTGTTGCACAGAAAGTCTAAATATGTGCAACTTTTCTGCAACCTTTGAGGATTTTTAGAACATGATGAATTCTAGTCTATTTTAGATGGAAAAATGCATTGGTGCTGAATTTATCAAAAGCGACTTTTCGGAAGTCGCATCGGCTGAAAGTACGCCGAAATGTCAGACCATGTTGGAGCAGGTTTAAAATACAGTCTAAACCATAGAACCCGAAGTCTGTGCGCAGAATTTATCAAGAGCCGAGCGACTTTTCATAAATTAGGCGCACAATAGACCGGCCTAACCCTCTGTAGTTTGGTCTATATTGATGCGGGACATGGACAACTTTGATAAATATCCCCCAATGTTCCTACTGTGAAAAAAGTGAAAGAACTCATGGGGGCATTTATCATCGTCTTTAGAGCTGTTTTTGCGTGTAGTTTTGTCTCTATTTAGGCGCAGCGCTGCGCCTCAGGCAATTTTTTGCGCCTTTTCGATTTACACCTTTTTAAAAAAAAAAAAAAAAAAAAAAAAAGAGCGTACAGGCCAGATGTTAAGGGTTACCGTAGTCTTGTGCAGTGGGAATTAATTGATCAACTGTGACTTTTGCAAAGTCCCAAACCCCCCCCCCAATAAGGGGCAATTCTACACCAGCGCAGACCTAGCGTAGCTTTTTGGTGTATATGAAGAGTGAAATTTCAGAAAATGTGTGTCCTCCACAAAATTTATCACATGCCCTGTGACCATGTCATAAATTTGGCACGCATAAAAAAAAAAAAAAAAAAAAAAAAAATTAACTAAATCAAACACATCTTAGTAAATGCCCCCCTCAATTCCCAGACGTTCCTTGCAGGACATGAGCCTTGGGTAATGTGGTTGTTAAGATTGGTCCACAACCTAAGTCAACGTACAGCCCTATAGTTATGGACTCCAAACTAGATCCCTGTGTGGAAATGTTTTCTTAGGGTGCGTTCACACATGCGTATTTTCTGCTGCAGATCCTCTGTAGATTTGCTTCAGCAGATTTATCTACCCATTAAAGTCAATGGGCAGCAAATCTGCAGCAAAAATACGCACGTGTGAACGCACCCTTAATGCCGCCCCTGTCTGCAGTATGTGTCCAATCCTTCTGGCTCCCACAAACATTTTGTTACAGCTTTTCGAGATAGGCCCCCCCCCATCCTTTCTGTGCAATTTCATTACCCCTCCATGCCATTTTATCAGTCCCTGTGCCATTTCATCAGCCCCCCTGTGGCATTTAGGAGGTTTGCAGTACTGTGCCGGATTTGACTAAATCCGCTGTATGTTCTGTGACCACCCGCTCAAGACTAAAAACCACTGTTTTACATCGGGTCCTGCAGGATCCCGATCCCATTGCAGTCCTCTACTCCAGTGGTCTTCAAACTGTGGCCCTCCAGATGTTGCTAAACTACAACTCCCAGCATGCCCGGACAGCCGTTGGCTGTCCGGGCATGCTGGGAGTTGTAGTTTTGCAACATCTGGAGGGCCACAGTTTGAAGACCGCTGCTCTACTCCTTTGGCAGTCTGGGCATGCTGGGAATTGTAGTTTTGCAACAACTGGAGGGCCACAGTTCGGAGACCACTGCCCTATAGGATTATCCTATCATATAAAGGTAACAAGCTAAAGTTTAGGAAATCAGAGATGCTAATACTGTAACTATTAAATCATCACGCATCATCATGTAACAGGCCTAGTTTCAATTCAGTCTATATGTGCAAAAATATAGGCACTGTTTTCCATGATCGTGTTTGAAACCCTATTGATTCCCAGGTTAAAGGTCAAATGGTCACTAAGTGCTACATGATCATCTCCTGAAATGATGTCGCCAACTACAAATAGAACATTATCCATGGTGTAATGGGGAGAATCCTTCACGGTGTCAGAACGGCCTAATACAGAGAACTAGAACCACAATCCTGTAAATCTGTTTGTCTCACTCACAATAGTCTTTTCTTTATTCTTTAATACTGCATGCTGGGGTTTGAATTAGAAGACTCTGGAGGTCCACACAATAGCTGCCCCCCCGATGATGCTACTGTATGAGGCGTTTCTCCAGATAGAGTTCCCACCATACGTTGCTCGTCTTTAAAGCTCCATACTGTAGTGCAGCTTACATTATTGTTTTTTATTATTACCTAGCAAAATAATGGAGAAATAAAACTGATCTAAAAAAAAGTTAAAAGGAAAGGTCTCATCCTAAAAATTACTGAAAAACTCATCCCCTATCCACAGGAGAGTGGATAAGTTTTAGATCGGAGGGGGTCCGACCGATGGGCCTCCCCGCGATCTCCTGTACGAGCCCCGGCTCTTCCCTGGAGCCCGCGTCATGACCCTGCCCGAAGCGGAGGTCACCATGCCCATATATCTGTATGGGAAAGCTGAAGATAGTTGAATGTCTCTCCCCTAGAGATGTATGGAGGGGACGTGTCTGCCCCCCACTTCGGGCAGGGGTTGGGACGCACTGCTCCAGGGGAATGCCAGTTGGTCGGATCTCCCCCAATCTAAAACTTACTCCCTATCCTGCGGATAGGGGATAAGTCTTTCAGTAATTTTTAGGATGAGACCTCTCCTTTAATACCATTAAAGGACATCTGCAGCGTAATTAACACTTATCCCCTATCCACAGGATAGGGGATAAGTGTTTGATCGCGGGGGGTCCGACCGCTGGGACCCCCTTTGATCTCCTGTACGGGGCCGCGGCTATGCCGTGGCTCTCCCGTGCAGGGGGCGTGCCAGCCGCAGCATGACGTTGCGGCCGGCACGCCTCCTCCATACATCTCTATGGGAGAGGCGGGGAGGCAGTGTTCCTGCCTCCCCGTCTCCCCCATAGAACTGTATTGGGACGGGGAGGAGACGGGGCGTCACCGTCGACCTCTAGGTCGACACTATGAGCGCTAAGGGCGGCGCCCCGTTAGGGAGATCGAGGGGGGTCCCAGCGGTCGGACCCCCCGCGATCAAACACTTATCCCCTATCTTGTAGATAGGGGATAAGTGTGTATTGTGCTGCAGTTGTCCTTTAACAGCTAAGGATTTGAAAATGGTTTTGAATTACGAAACTTGGCAAAAAAAGTTATTTGAAACGCGTTATTTAAAATGTTTTCCTGGTGTAAGAAAATGATGTGCACATCTCACATAAATAATGTCTATACTAAAGGGGTACAGCTTATCCCTTATCCAAAGGCTTATCCCCTATACACATAGACATGAATGGAGGAGGCTTGCGTGACGTCATGAACGCAGAAGCTTGAAGCTTCCATGTACCGGACGCCGACGCTACCGAACTGGAGATTGCGGGGTTCCCCAGCAGCAGGACCCCCGTGATCAGACATCTTATCCCCTCTCCTTTGGATAGCAAATAAGATGTTTTCCGGCTGAGTACCCCTTTAAAGAGTACCTGTCATGATCTTGCTACATTTTATAATCCTCCCAGTTCACTGCCCCCATTATGATAAACCACCTCCTGCCTTTGTTTGTATTATTTTTTGGTTTTCTCCCTTGATATTGCTCTGTATTTTCTGCTCAGTCTCAGTCAGAATCACAGACTGGGAAGGGGCGTTCCCCAGCAGGCGTGAAATCATCTGAAGCCATACAGGGGAGAACTTCCTCCCTCACTCTGCTACACACAGCCCAGAGCAGTTCAGTGTGAGATGAGCTATTATTTGATAAGGCTTTATTTACCATCTATCTGAAGAAGCGCCTGCACAATGTGTGAAATACCGGTTACCTTCCTCTGGTGTGCTGCGTCCACACTGGTCTGTTTTTACTGCTGTACAATGCATTAAAGAATCGTCATTTTTTGCACATATCCCTGTGGTGAGTGCCTCCTGTATCGCGTGGATTTTTGGGGGGGTTTCCCGCTGCGAATTTGAAAGGTGGCGGGTTCTTCTTGGCAGCAGATTTTCCGCGGCGGAATTTACGATGCGGAAAATCCGCCGCAGTCCCTACTGACTTCAATGGTGCTTGCGGTGGATTTTCCGCATCGTAAATTCCGCAGCGGAAAATCTGCTGCGGACAGCCGAGAAGAGCCCGCCCCAAATACGCAGCGGGAAACCCGCAAAAAAATCTGCGCGTATGAACGTACCCTTAAGATTGAGCAGAGCTGTGCCGGCGTTCTTGCCTTCTATATGCTGTTGTATTTACCATAAGGAGTGCAATAGCAAAACAGTTTTTAATGGGAGTGGCCATTTAAGTCCCAGTATAACAAGAATTTCCTCCTTGAAGTTTATGTGTAGAATCGATGTGGCCGAAACACTGCCTGGTCTATAAAAGGGTTAAATCACATGGCTGCTAAATTACTTCACAGATGCCTTTCAACGCTTTTATTGCTGCTGTTCACACTTCTCTGCTAAACCCTGCAATGGTTTTTTATGCTGGAGGAATATTGATCGCACGTGTGACCGAAAGGGGTGAGGGGGTGGGGGGGTATTGGCGTTCATTGTGCGCCATATTAATTACCAAACTGGCATAATTCCCTGGAAAGAGGACGACTATTCAGTCTGTGGACTTCAAAGAAAAGAGGATTTATCCGTCTATAATCAATGGGGACAATTTTGTCCGATAATGGTCCAGAAGATGGCTTCACATGGTATACAATTATCCTTGCCTTCCCCTCAGCAGCACAGCAATAGCTTTAGTAGATATTAAAGATATACAGCGGGGGTCACAATTTGTATCATGTTCTCAACTCGGCATTCTGAAAACATAGATTTTAAGCCGTTTTGCTTTTTACACCTTTTACATTATAAAATTGAGCATACTCTTGTCCTCGAGTCATCCTTTTTAACACTATTAATAGTCCAACACGGCTTACTTTTTATGGATGGCAGGAAAACCACATGTTCAAATTTAAATCTTAAAGGGGTACTCCGGTGAATTTTTTTTAAATTTTAAATCAACTGGTGCCAGAACGTTAAACAGATTTGTAAATGACTCCCATTTACAAATCTTAACCCTTCCGGTACTTATCAGCTGCTGTATGCTCCACAGGAAGTTCTTTTCTTTTTTGAATTAATTTTCTGTCTGACCACATTGCTCTCTGCTGACACCTCTGTCCATGTCAGGAACTGTCCAGAGTAGGAGCAAATCCCCATAGCAAACCTATCCTTCTCTTGACAGTTCCTGAGACAGACAGTGGTGTCAGCAGAGAGCACTGTGGTCAGACTAGTGCTGGGCGGTATGGCCTAAAATGAATATCACAGTATATTTTTTTATTATCGCGGTATCATGGTATTACCGCCTGTCCCCCACCCCGCGAGCGGGGTCCCTGTGCCCACTAGCAGTGTCAAATGTGCCCCCCGCGAGCGCGAGCGCTACCATCACCGCTAGCGGGGACCCTGTGCCCACTAGCGGTGTCACAAGAATGCCGAGCGCGGCTCTGTTCCCCGTCCCTGTCAGCTCTCAGGGTATGGGAACAGATTTAAAAGCCTTGCGCGCAGCTAACTTAGTACTGCGCATGCGCAGTACTACGCACATAGCGTAGGGCTAACGCTAGGCTCCTAGCGCTGCCTACGTTAGCCCTACGCTACTTGCATAGTGCTGCACCTGCGCAGTACTACGTTAGCCGCGCGCGAGGCTTTTAAATCTGTTCCCATACCCTGAGAGCTGACAAGGACGGGGAACAGAGCCGCGCTCGGCATTCTTGTGACACCGCTAGTGGGCACAGGGACCCCGCTAGCGGTGATGGTAGCGCTCGCGGGAGGCATTCTTGTGACACCGCTAGTGGGCACATGGATCCCGCTAGCGGTGGGGATTGATCGTGCTCGAGGGGATACTGGGAGTTGTAGTTTTGCAACATCTGGAGGTCCGCAGGTTGAAGACCACTGCTCTAGAAGAATAAAAATACTGGCAATGAAGTCTACACGATTAATAACGTACCAATATAAAGTTATTTCTACCCGTTCTTCATCTCTCCGTATCCAAGGGGTTTAGGGCTACATAATGATGCACGTAGGTTTTTGTAAATGATTCTTACACGTTGCGATATACTCCGGGGGTCGATGAAACTGCCTGGTTTCTCCATAAAGCCTACAGAAATAAAATGCAAATAAATTCACCGGCTACAAGACATCTGACCGTGTCATTTCTCATTATGTTTAGCTTAGTAAGTAACATTTTTTAGAGTATTTTTCTGTGCCCCCCTCCCTGGATGAAATGACTTTTCAGCAGACGGTGAGACATTTTTCTATGACAAACTGTTAAAAAATGCATGTGACCTTAGACGGGTCGTGGACAACACCTGTCCCCTGCAATGATTAATATTAAACAACATAGAAAGCTTCAGTGCTGTGTAAGCAAGGAGAACTGACGGGCGGGTATACATGCTTATAGAAATGCCGCCATTTTATCTCTGATGTCGGCACTTTCCAACTTTGTCCAAATGCAAATGTAGTGCCTTGGAGGGGGGGGGGGGGGGTGTATGACAGTTGGGGTGTTGCTATGCGGTATGGGATGCAATGGTGTAATTAACTCTTGTCAGTCGTGACGCCAGGGTGAGGGTTAATACTGTGATGCTTGGCCTACCGCCACCCTTCCCAAGAGCGATAGGGACTTGAAAAATAAATGCAATGTCCACAACCAGAAGCTTTGCTGAAGTATTTTCTGCAACAGGGATAACAGGAACAGTCCATATAACAGAGTCTACGTACAGCGCAGCTGAGATTGACGTATGGTTGGGACTTTTGTAAGTTCTTTAGTTTAGTAGGATTTTGTAAGCTCAGATCCGCTGGATTTAGGGTTATGTTTGGGTCCAGGGGTCTTGCTAGGATAAGCGGGGAAGTTGTAAGAACTCACTGTTAGATTCAGGCCGAGGCCGGCAGGCTTTGGCCTGGTAGCCATCGTTGAAAGTTGCGGAGGTCTGTCCTCATAAAGTGTCCAGCAACCCAAGAGAGCGATTATTGGACGCAGCTCCCTTATATGGGCAGGGGCTGGTCGTTTTAGGATTGGTCCACACCATCTGTCAATCAGCTTTGCAAAGGATTACGGGTAATCGCATGACCCATGAACCTCCAAAGGTCCTTTTACCTACCATAGAGTACTAACCCGAGTCACATGACCTAAGGTCCTGCGACACTATGAAGGTAAGCATACATATTATATACAGCATTTACATATAATTTACTAGAATATTAACTATATGAGAGGTGACTAGGGGATGACTAGGAAAGTGGACCCCCACAGTTCCTAGGAACTCTGACTTTGGGGACCCCCAACCAAGGTACGGTATGCAATACGGGACCGGGACACCACACAAATGTCTTCTTGTGAACTAAAAACGAAAAAAATAAAAATACAAGTACCATAAAACCCCAAACCTACAAGGTTGGCCAGAATTTTATTTTCTACTACAAAAAGTTGACCTGGTTAGACTATGAAAGAAAAAAAAAAGTTGTACACGCCTGACGAAATCCCTGCTTCTGCCCCTCTGGTGGTGCCTGGTCCCCACTGTTCACCACTTCCTGGGGCTCGTCTCAACACTTCCTGAGGAAGGTCATCACTGTGATTGGCTGTGAGCTGTGTCGAGACAGGGAATAGGAAGTAGTGACCCAGCTATGTCAGGTTGGGTTCACACACAGTATTTTGGACAGTATTTTTAGCCAAAAGGTTTAAAGGGGTACTCTGGTGGGAAAAAAAATTTCATATCAACTGGCTGCAAAAAGTTAAACAGATTTGTAAATGACTTCTATTAAAAAAATCTTAATCCTTCCAGTACTTTAAAGCATGTCCCCTTTTTCGAGGTTACACCCCTTTAAAAAAAAAATTGGAGCATATGGTGCAAACAAGGTAAATTCTTTTGAAAATGTGTGCTACTACACCTTATTAATAAATCTGGCACAGTTTACATACATACAAAAAAAGTTAATTTAGTTTTGAATATTCCCCTCAGAAAATATAATGGAAAGAAGGAAAGAAGAGGTACTCTGGTGGAAAAAAAAAATATATTTTTTTTTTTTCAAATCAACTGGTGGCAGAAAGTTTAACAGATTTGTAAATTACTTCTATATAAAAATCTTAATCCTTCCAGTACTTATCAGCTGCTGTATGCTACAGAGGAAGTTGTATAGTTATTTTCTGTCTGACCACAGTGCTCTCTGCTGACACCTCTGTCCATGTCAGGAACTGCCCAGAGTAGGAGCAAATCCCCATAGCAAACCTCTCCTGCCCTGGACAATTCCTGACATGGACAGAGGTGTCAGCAGAGAGCACTGTGGTCAGACTTCAAAGAACAACTAAACTTCATGTGGAGCATACAGCAGCTGGAAGGATTAAGATTTTTTTTTAAATAGAAGTAATTTACAAATCTGTATAACTTTCTGGGTCCCTAACGGCAGCGTGAAAGAAGACTTGCACACTAAAAAAGTTGTCCGGAAAACATGGGCAGGCATTCAGCAAATAGCATGTTCCGCTGGCCCTAGGATTGCTTGAAAATGCTCTGTCTCCTATAGACGGCAATGCATTTCTGATCGCATTCAACTCAAAGGGTCTATTCACACGGCAGAATCTCCGCTTGCCCCTCAAATTAAAGCCCATACACACTTCTGAATTTCTGCTAGCAGAATTCCGCAAGCGGAAGTTCAGAAGTGTGAATGGGAGTGCGGAATCCCATAGAAGTCTATGGCCTTTAATTTGAGGCGGAATTTCACAATTGGAAATTCTGCCGTGTGAATAGACCCAAAGGCTATTTAAAGGGGTACTTTGGCCCTAAGACATCTTATCCCCTAGCCAAAGGATAGGAGATACGATGCCTGATCACTGGGGTCCTGCTGCTAGGGACCCCCACAATCTATAATCAGCCTCCGGAGCGAACATCGCTCCGGGTCTGATGAATCACGATCACTGGGCCGGAGTATTGTGACGTCACAGCTCCGCCCCCATGTGACCTCACACTCCTCCCCCTCAATACAAGCCTATGGGAGGGGGCATGACAGCCACCATTCCCCCTCCCATAGGCTTGCATTGAGAGGGCGGAGCGTGACTTCCCATGGGGCGGAGCCGTGACATTACGATACTCTGGTCCCGTGACCGTGATTCAGAGCGATGTGAGTCGGAGTGATGTTCGCTCCGGTGGCTCATGATAGCGGGGTGCTGCATGGAAGATTGCGGGGGTCCCCAGCGGCGGGACCCCCGCAATCAGGCATCTTATCCCCTATCCTTTTGGGAGCTTGGAAACCAGATACAGTGACCCGTCGACCTACGATGGCCCCGACATACGATAATTTCAACATGCGATGGCCTCTCAGAGGCAGCATCAACATACGATACTTTTTTATGTCGGGGCCATCGCATAAACGGCTATCCGGCAGCGCAGACTGCTTCAGCTGCCACCGGATAGCCGTTTATGGTGTCCCGTGAGCTTTGGTGATGTCTCTTACCTGTCCTCGGGGCTCCGGCACTTCCTCTTCGGGATCCCCTGCATCATTGGCGCTCTCCATCGTCGTCATCACGTCGCTGCGCACGCCGTCCCATCATCCAATAGGAGCGGCGTGCGTAGCAACGTGATGGCAGCGACGGAGCGCGCAGATTCCGGGGAAGCAGAGGCCTTGCCGGAGCGTCGGGGACACCTCGGGGACGCGGCGACAGCGATGGACGATGACGAGCGGTGACGGTCCAGAGCGGCGGGGACAGGTGAATACAACTTCCTCTAACAGTGGTCTTCAACCTGCGCACCTCCAGATGTTGCAAAACTACAACACCCAGCATGCCCGGACAGCCATCGGCTGTCCGGGCATGCTGGGAGTTGTAGTTTTGCAACCTCTGGAGGTCCGCAGGTTATAGACCACTGTCCTATACTTTACATTGCACGGATCCCTCAACATGCGATGGTTTCAACAAATGATGGTCCGTTTGGAACGGATTACCATCGTATGTTGAGGGACCACTGTACTAGTTTTTTATAATTATTTCTCGATTTACAATATTTTCAATATAACAGCTGCCCCAGAAAAAAATATAATATTGTAATTTAAGGGACTGGAATACAATAATTCTGCCTCATACATTTTTTTTTTTTTTTTATTATAAAAATGATTTTTTTTTATTCTTTAGAAATACATTTTGTTTCCATTCTTTTTGCACTATAACATTTTTGGAAAAACAAAAACAAATGATGTCTGCTACAAAATCATTGACTGAGATTTGTCTCAAACTCCATAAAAATGCTTTAATAATTAAATGTATATGAACCGGCTGCCTTGTGGACAATAGAGTAACGGAGTTCATCAAAGGATACTTTACCCTACATCATTCCGAGGGGTTATGTCAATTTCACAGGAAACATTGGTTTCGCTCCCAAATTTATCAACCTGCCCTAGGCAAATGTCTTGAGTGGACTCATTGTGTACCGTCGTAATTACGGCCGCTCAATATTCCTCTTGTGTGTTAATGCACCGAAAAGTGGCACGAGACAGTAATAAACCCTCGGGCAGGAATTAAGTCCATCTCCTGTTAATGAAATTACGGCCAAGGATTTAATCCTCTTTCATGGCAAACAAAATGTTTTAGGCGATTCTTTCCTCGCGATCAGTAAACAAGGTTTAAGTTATTGACAGACCAGAGGACTGTGTTAATGGTTCAAACCATTAGTGTCCGATCATTCTTACTGGTCCAGAGCAATGGAAAGGTTTAGGCAGAAAAAGGTCGCATTTTTAGACATCAGTAAACAATGATTTTGGAGAAAAACACTGCACGTATTTTTGACGCAAGCCCTTGGATATATTTGGTGTATGAAAACTTTGTTTAGACTGTGTGGTTGGATAGATGGCTGGGAAAAAAGGATCGACACAATGGCCCTCACTTACTATCGCAAACCCGACATGTTTTGTCGTGTTGGGCACCAGATTCTGTCGCATTGCGCCAGTAATTCTGTCTGCGCCAGATTGTGCGCCGGAATTTAAAAAACCCCGACTAACTCTCCATTTTGCTATGAAAATTAAAAAAAAGGGGCGTGACCGATGGGGAAAGGGGCGTGGTCTCCAAAAAGGGGCGTGTGACCGACATTTTCACAAAAAAACTACATATTTACTAAGGTTTCCACATAAAATGTGGTGGATTTGAGCTGAGGAAAAACCAGACAGATCAGAGAATGTGTAAAAAAAAGCAAAATGTAGGGAAAGTGGAAAATGTAGGGAAACCTTAGGAAATACCGTGAAAAATAAATTGTAGGGAATTAAAAACCCACAAAGAAACCTACACAACACTCTTAGTAAATAAGGGCCAATGTTTCCCAACAAGGGTGCCTCCAGATGGTGCAAAACTACAACTCCCAGCATGGCCGGACAGCCAAAGGCCGCGGCTATTTTACGGGAGCTGCGTGGTTGCCAGGCAGACGTGTGACGTCCCCTGATGTTGCGCGGAGGTGCTGCACAGCGCAGGAGGAAGTCACCCGTTAGTGTGGGCCGCTGAACGGGACTCCGGGAACGGGACGCGCTGTTTACCCGAACAGGCCAGGTAATGTTAAAAAAATAAAAACTAAGTGAATGAAAGGGAGGGAAGTTATTGTATGTATATATATATATATATATATATATATATATATATATAATAGCCCGGGGGGGATTGGGGGGGGGGGGAGATAAATAATGGCACAAGGGCATTAAGATGGAGGGGGGGGGGGGGGGGGGATAATGTCAAAAGGGGATCAGAGGGAGGGGGGGAATAATGGCAAAGGGGGATTAAGATGGAGGGGGGGTAATGATTATCTCCCCCCCCCCCCCCTCCATCTTAATCCCTCTGAAGCCTTTTCCAGCTTCATGCATATATAAAACACATTTTTTTAAAGGTTGTTTGGATTGAGACATGGTTCATACTAAAGGTTCTATTAGACGGGCTGATGGCTGCCCGACACTGCGGAGAATTTTAAAAACTGTGCACTGCGGTATCCTATTCATTTAAAGGGGTATTCCGCTGCTCAGCTTTTGGAACAAACTGTTCCGAACGCTGCTGGGAGCTTGTGATGTCATAGCCCCGCCCCCTCGATGCAAGTCTATGGGAGGCCACAGCCGTCACACCCCCTCCCATAGACTTGCATTGAGGGGGCGGGGCGTGACGCCATGAAGTTCGGGGCTATGACGTCACGAGCTCCCGTCGCCAGCTCCAGTGTTGAGCAGTGGAGTACCCCTTTAAACGAGCCTTGCAGAGTCAGACTGTGACTCATTTTAGCATCGTATACGTTTTATTGCCGGACTGAAAATCGCAGCATACCACGGATACGATTGAGCCGACCGGAGTCCTAATCTGACTAATCCCAGCTGATTTAAATGAATAGGATGCGGCGCGGGTGTGGCAGCGGACGTTTTTTATTATTTCCCCGCCGGATGGCTAAAACGTGGTGGGAACACAGCCTCACAAAGCTAGCAATGATTTTTAGGGCCACAGGATTCTCACCGAACAAGTTACTTTAGCATATCTATGGGTTATTTACACAGGGCAATATTCTGCTGGTTTAGCCCAAATCACTTTACGTTAAAGGATGAACCAATCTCCCTTGGGTAGAACAGATGTTAGTAAACAGGCGTTCTGTGCCCTTATTTAGCCCCTTTAGGACCTGACATTGGTCATCATGCATCCCATGTCCTATTTGGGGCATTTTTGAAGCCAATGTAATTTACCCTCATCAAACCATATATTTTCGAAAAGTAGACACCCTAGGGTATTTCACATTGTGTTATTTTAACACTTTCTGTGCACTAATTCTACCACATTCCTTTGGGCGTTTTCTTTTCACACACATTGCACTGCAAGAATTTAAAGATCATGTTAAAGGGGTTCTCCAGCATAAGGTGGTTTTAGTATGTACCTGGCAGACAGTAATGGACATGCTTAGTAAGGATCTGCGCTTGTCTTGGGGCTAAATGGCTATGTCATGAGATTACCATAACACTGTGGCTAGCTTTTTGTGAACTTGTATTTCCTGTTTGACTTATGTTTTTTTGACTACAAATCCCACAATTCCATTTTCCTCCCTCGCACACATCAGCCACCCCACCCATTGAAACAAAAGACCTGTGGTTTTCAATCAGGGTGCCTACAGCTGTTGCATTAGTTGCAGATTGATCTCTCTCCCACCAAGCGATCGCTCCACCCATTGAAGCAGACAGGCTCCCTGTCATCAGCTGACTAGTGAGTCAGGTCTCGGCCCCATTGCAAGCTGGGAAAAAATCTGAGACAACAGTCATTTTGTATGCTGTTAAAAATAAATATTGGGGCGAAAAATCACAGAATTGTGAAAAAACCAACACACGGTACAGACACTATATTATGAACTACACTAACTTTACAGCCCCTGTAGCATAGTCAAATAAAAAAAAAAATCCTGGAATACCCCTTTAAGTGTTACTGCCAAACAACGACCCAATATGTGTTCAACGATATCTACTGAGTATAGTGAAACCACCCATGTACATGAATATTGGGTTATTAGGGGGCTAAAAGGCCTTATATGGGAGGTGCCCAAATCAGTTTTCCAACTTGAAATTCTAAAATTTGGTCATCATGTACCCATGTCCTATTTGGGACATTTTTGAAGCCGGCCAATATAATTTACCCCGATAAAACCATATATTTTTCATTTACCTTTTTTTTTTTTTTTTTTTTTTACAAATATTGATTCTGATCATGCAATGGGGGGGGGGGGGGGGGCACTATATACACTTTTGGGGACACTTTATTTGATGGAGCTGCATGCCCTCTGCCAGGAAGTGTTGATTGCTTTCTCTGTGGGTGTTACTGTGTGACATTTCAGGTTACCAATTGCATGTTTTTAAATGACTGACCTGATTCATCATATGTTGGGAAGGGGTTAACGGGCAAAGCACTCATGAAACCCACACTATTAATCTCCTTTCCTAAAAGGGGTACACTAGTGGATCACAATTTTTTTTAACATTTTTTTTTTTTTTTAAATCAACTGTTGTTGCCAGAAGGTTAAATCAGCTGCTGTATGCTCCACAGGAAGTTCTTTTCTTATTGAATTTCTTATCAATGTCTGACCACAGTGCTCTCTGCTGACACCTCTGTATATAACATGCACTGTCCAGATAAGGATTGGTTTGCTCTTTGAGAAGTTAGAGGTTGCTTCTCAATTACCACTGACACGCTTGGTCCTCCAAAATGTAGTTGTATGGGGTTTCCCCTTAAAGGGGTACTGCGCCCCGCGACATCTTAGCTGGTGTATGGTGTAACATCACAAGGGGGCGTGGCGTGCCGTCATGTCTCCGGACGCAGAAACCCAGCGTTCTAAACATACTGTTTAGAATGCCGGGTGCTGCACAGAATAAGATGTCTCTGGGTGGAGTACCCCTTTAACAATTTTTATATTTCTGTTTAGGCTTTAATCCTGGTTTTGGTTTATAAAAAAAAATGTTTTAATAGGATCTAAGCATATTGGGGGAGATTTATCAAAACCTGTGCAGAGGAAGAGTGGTGCAGTTGCCCATAGCAACCAATCAGATTGCTTCTTTCATTTTCCACAGGCCTCTTTAGAGGCCTGTGGAAAATGAAAGAAGCAATCTGATTGGTTGCTATGGGCAACTGCACCACTCTTCCTCTGCACAGGTTTTGAAAGAGGCCTGTGGAAAATGAAAGAAGCAATCTGATTGGTTGCTATGGGCAACTGCACCACTCTTCCTCTGCACAGGTTTTGATAAATCTCCCCCATTGTGTGTTTTTTTTTTTTTTAATTTGTAACAGATACTGTCTAAAATTACAATGGCTGTCATCCAATTATATTTCTAACTGGCATTAGAATCTGCATCTAGTTATTACTTGCCCCTTCTCTCCTTGTTCTTTCCCCATAGGTGCTCACTAGAGATGAGCGAACTTAAAGTAAATTCGATTCGTCACGAACTTCTCGGCTCGGCGGTTGATGACTTTTCCTGCATAAATTAGTTCAGCTTTCCGGTGCTCCCGTGGGCTGGAAAAGGTGGATACAGTCCTAGGAGACTCTTTCCTAGGAATGTATCCACCTTTTCCAGCCCACCGGAACACCGGAAAGCTGAACTAATTTATGCAGGAAAAGTCAGCAACCGCCGAGCTGAGAAGTTCGTGACGAATCAAATTTACTGTAAGTTTGCTCATCTCTAGTGCTCACACAAAAAGCCCATATTCGGGAGTGTAGGGTCCCATATACCAGTGGTCTTCAACCTGCGGCCCTCCAGATGGTGCAAAACTACAACTCCCAGCATGCCCGGACAGCCGTTGGCTGTCCGGGCATGCTGGGAGTTGTAGTTTTACAACATCTGGAGGTCTGCAGGTTGGAGACCACTGCTATATACTATCAATCGCAATTACCCCAAAAGCTCAAAAGAGCCTGGGGTACAAAAGGGAGTAGAGAGGGGGGTAGTTTTGGTGTTTTGGTCCCTAATATTACATTATAGGTGGAGAATCTTCCGCGTTCAAGTGGTGAGCCCGATAGGTCCACTGTACTATAGGGGCCAAGTCACTATATTTTAAACAGTGTGTCCTAAACATGGTTTAATTTTACACTTATCTCAATAAAAGTTAAAGGGATACTCCGCCCCTAGACATCTTGTCCCCTATCCAAAGGATCTCAGCTGCGGTACCCCAGTCGTCCAGTGCACGGAGCGAAATTTGCTCCGTGACGGATGACTGGCGATGTGGGGCCGGAGGCTTGTGATGTCACAGTCACACCCCTCGTGACGGGCCCCTCCCATAGACTTGAACTGAGGGGGTGTGGCCGTGATATCACAAGGGGGCGTGGTCGTGACGTCACAAGCCTCCAGCGCCGCACCTGATGCTCTAAACGAATCCCGGTGCAGCACAGAGATCGTGAGGGGCCCCAGCATCGGGACCCCGCAATCAGACATCTTATCCCCCTATCCTTTGTATAGGGAATAAGATGTCTAGCAGCAGCAGAGTCTTAGGGGAGTTGTGCATTTGGGTTAATTGTGATTGATGATCCCCTATAAGTATCCTCACTGCCATCCAATTATAAACCGAAATACTAAGGCAGAAAAGTACAGAAATACAAACTGTTATTGGGAGAAAAGATTTTTTTTTTTTAAATGTAAGTGAGAGGAGGGGTAAATATAAGTTGTTTTTTCTGTTTCTTTTTGATACCATTCAATGACCCTTGAAAATGTTTTCATTAAGGAAGATTGATTAAAGGGGTATTCCAGGAATTTTTTATTTTTATTTTTTTATCAACTGGCTCCAGAAAGTTAAACAGATTTGTAAATTATTTCTATTAAAAGATCTTAATCCTTTCAATAATTATGAGCTGCTGAAGTTGAGTTGTTGTTGTTTTCTGTCTGGCAACAGTGCTCTCTGCTGACATCTCTGCTTGTCTCCGGAACTGCACAGAGTAGAAGAGGTTTTCTATGGGGATTTGCTTCTAAACTGGGCGTTTCCCGAGACACGTGTCATCAGAGAGCACTTAGACAGAAAAGAACAACTCAACTTCATCAGCTCATAAGTACTGAAAGGATTAAGATTTTTTAATAGAAGTAATTTACAAATCTGTTTAACTTTCTGGAGCCAGTTGAGATATATATATATATATATATACAGCAACAGGAGAAAACAGCAGCACACTGCTAGCACAAAGATATAGATAAAACATGAGTATATAGATAGAACATGAAAATCTATACAGCTGTAATGCAATAAATGAAAATATGAAATTATGAGCTACTTAGCTTGCAAATTTGGTGGCCAAATAGCTTGGACCGTCCCACCACGGTAAGGTGACCTCATTCTGGGACGGACCCTACACTGTGTATATGCCTCTGTGTGATCAGTTCAGCAGGCATTGCAAGATCTGAAACATCCAAGGCACCTTATATACACCTAATAGAGGTGGGTGGGGTGCAAGAGCTAACATGGAGGTAGCCCCTCCCCCGTATGTGTAATACAACCAAAGAATGAGTTGTCCAGCACTAGTGATTCCAAACTATAATATAGACCTGGCTTACAGGTGCAGGCTGCTGGGCTAAATATACAGCAACAGGAGAATACAGCAGCACACTGCTAGCGCAAAGATATAGATAAAACATAAGTATATAGATAAAACATGAAAATCTATACAGCTGTAATGCAATAAATGAAAATATCCAGGAAAAAACTTTATATATATATATATATATATATATAAAGTTTTTTCCTGGATAACCCCTTTAATCAAAACGTGTCAATCAAATATGCCTGAAAACTGGCAAACAAGCCATGTGCCACAGTAATATGGTGTTTTAGAGAAATTGCTAGTGGTAAGAGGAGTGGCATGGCGAGAAGGGGACACTTAAGTACCAGCGACCAAGGGCGTATCCATACGCCCGTGGTCCTTAAGGGGTTAAAATGTGCTACATTGCATTAAAATTTGGGAGTAAAATATATAGTCAAAATTAAAGGACATCTATAGTGCAAAATAACTTATCCCCTATCCGAAGGATTGGGGATAAGTTATAGATCGTGGGGGTCCGAGCGCTGGGGCCCCCCGCGATCTTCGGTACGGGGCCGCAACAATATACAGGAAAGGGGGCGTTCCGTCCCCGCATGACGCGGCGGCCGACACGCCCCCTCCATGAATCCCATAGAGATACCTGGAGGGGGAGTGTCTGCCGTGGCTTTCTGCTGGGGACGAAACTTCACTTCCTGCAGACTGCCGCGGCCCCATCCAGGTGATCCCGGGGGGCCCCAGCTCTCGGACCCCCCGCGATCTATAACTTATCCCCTATCCTTTGGATAGGGGATAAGTTATTTTGCACTGGAGTACTCCTTTAAGCCAAACAACAAATGGCATAAAGTGGAACACAAAACAGTCAACAAGTTTACCAGACAGCATGAGCACTATGACCCAATTTAGGACATCTAGTCTAATTCTGTAGAAACGTAAGACATTATTAATAGATCCGCCCTTAAGCTTCTTTTTCAAAGTTGATGGTACATTAACTTAATGTCAGGCATTTGAGTTTCTGTCTATGGATATTTCAGTATATGACACCATAGCTCTATATTTTACGGCTCAATTTAAGGTTAAAATGAAAGAATTAAATGGTTTTCATACAAAACATCACAGTTAATAAACTTCAGCTCCCCCAAAGGAAGGGAGGGCAGAAGATCACGGAGCTGGAGATGAGCAGCAAACACAAAGGCCAACTTTATTATTTCTGATTTAATGGAGAAAAAAGCCTATTTTTATGTAAAAAGAAATACAATAAGGCTGTTGATGTAAATGGTTAACTCACCACGAGGACTGAAATCTAATCAGCAGTACTGGCACGCAAAACAGATCCTAAAGAAAATGTCTTTGTTCATATAAAATAAGGAGCTCCTGATTCTAATTTCACCTCTTCCTTTAACACAATGAAGATATCCCAGTTATCTGCTTATCCTATTAAGGCTATTTTGACTGTAGAATGTAGGACAAGAAAGAGCCAAGCAAGGCAATTGTTTCACAACACAGTCACAATGGAGAATAAAGCGCAGCCAATACGGTAACCCCCCCCCCCGACCTACGATGGCCCCGACATACGATAATTTCAACATGCGATGGCCTCTCAGAGGGCATTGCATGGTGAAGGCAGCATCAGCATACGATACTTTTGTATGTCGGGGCCATCGCATAAACGGCTATCCGGCAGCGCTGACTGCTTCAGCTGCCGCCGGATAGCCGTTTACGGTGCCCCGTGAGCTCCAGTGATGACTCTCACCTGTTCTCGGGGCTCCGGCGCGTCATCTTCGGGATCCCCTACATCGTCGGCGCTCTCCATCGACTTCATCACGTCGCTGCGCACGCCGTCCCGTCATCCAATAGGAGCGGCGTGGGTAGCGACGTGATGGCGGCGACGAAGAGCGAGGGTGCCGGGGAAGCAGAGGCCTTGCCGGAGCGTCGGGGACACGGCGACAGTGATGGACGGCGACATCCCGGGGAGCGGTGATGGTCCAGAGCGGCGGGGACAGGTGAGTACAACTTCCTCTAATAATGGTCTACACAGATCCCTCAACATGCGATGGTTTCAACAAGCGATGGTCCGTTTGGAACGGATTACCATCGTATGTTGAGGGACCACTGTACTAGCGTTACAGCTTAAAAAACAACCCCAGCCGGGACCTATTAG
Source organism: Hyla sarda (assembly GCF_029499605.1). Lineage (NCBI taxonomy): Eukaryota > Metazoa > Chordata > Amphibia > Anura > Hylidae > Hyla > Hyla sarda. The sequence goes on along the minus strand of NC_079199.1, from coordinate 24,895,471 downwards.
ATGGGCCGACATGCCCAGTAAACAAGCACCAATCTCGTAGATGGCGCTACAACTGGTTCCACTGGTTAAACAGATTTGTAAATTACGAGTGAAGAAATTCAGAAGATCGCACTCACCACTGTAGCTCAAGTCCTTTATTGGGGCATATGGGGCAGGTACAGAAGATACAGATGCGGGGGCGCCTCCATGGGACGGTCTCCGTTTCGCGCACCAAGTGCACTTTGTCAACCCAACGCTCCAAGGAGCGTTGCCTTGACGAAGTGCACGAAACGGAGACCGTCCCATGGAGGCGCCCCCGCATCTTCTGTACCTGCCCCACATGCCCCAATAAAGGACTTGAGCTATAGTGGTGAGTGCGATCTTTTGAATTTCTTCACTAGTAATATATGCTATTTACTTGGACTAGATCTGCACCTCCACGCTCATTCATTAGTGCTCACTCCCACTCTTGCATATGTCCACTGAAGTTACTTACCTGAAGTGAAGTTCAAGTGCCAGACTCCTGTTTCTACTTTGTGATTCATATTTGTAAATTACTTCTCTTAAAAAAAATCTTAATCCTTCCAGTACTTATCAGCTGCTGTATGCTCCACAGGAAGTTGTGTAGTTCTTTTCTGTCTGACCACAGTGCTCTCTGCTGACACCTCTGTCCATGTACTATCCAAAGCAGGAGAGGTTTGCTATGGGGATTTGCTCCTACTCTGGACAGTTCCTGACATGGACAGAGGTGTCAGCAGAGAGCACTGTGGTCAGACAGAAAAGAACTACAGTGGTCCCTCAAGTTACAATATTAATTGGTTCCAGGACCATTGTATGTAGAAACCATTGTATGTTGAGTCCATAACTCTATGGAAACCTGGTAATTGGTTCTGACGCCTCCAAAATGTCATCCAAAAATAGGAAAAAGTGAGGATTAAAGAAAAATAAGTAGATAACTAATACAGATAAAGCAAATCCTTACATATAAAAGTAAGAAAGATCTGCTGGGAGCTGTAAATCACTGTTTATGTCAGTGTTTCCCAACCAGGGTGCCTGAGCTGTTGCAAAACTACAACTCCCAGCATGCCCGGGCTGGAGGCACCCTGGTTGGGAAACACTGGTCTATGTAGAGGACAGGGTCCTGTACAGTACACGCAATTTCCTAAAAAAGTTAAATGGAGCCGCCCTTACTTGGTGTCCAAAGGAGCAGCTAACTGTGTCATAGGTTAAGAGTAGTACTGAACATGTAATACCTCCCTGTACTGTAGGGGGCACTACCAGACAGGAATTCAGTGCATGCGCTTCAGTACTACAGTGTACGCACTAATACAGGGGTTTTACCAGTGAATGTCCATTCTGATTGGTCGGTTCTTCCAGCCATTGACATGTTTTGCAGATCTGGACTGTCTGTAGCATTGTATGTTGAGTCTGGTTTCAAGTTACAATGGTCCTGAAAAGGCCATTATATGTTGAAACTATTGTATGTTGAGGCCATTGTAAGTTGGGGGATTCCTGTATACAACTTCCTCTGGAGCATACAGCAGCTGCTAAGTACTGGAAGGAGTAAGATTTTTTAATAGAAATGATTTACAATTCTGCTTAACTTTCTGGAACCAGTTGATTCGAAAAATAATAATAATAATAATAATAAATTCCACTGGAGTACCTCTTTAAGTGTCTATCAATCATTTTTTTTATTTTATTTTTGCTTTAATACATCTGTAATATCCAGGGGTAAATGCATCCGTCACATACTAAAGAGTTGGTAAGCTGCCCACACACTACAATACTGCAATACGGCTTCACAAGTATACTCAGGCATACCATTACTTTTTATTCCTAAAAAATTTTTGTAAAGGCGTTCAGTAGAGATGAGCGAACTTCCAGTAAATTCGATTCGTCACGAACTTCTCGGCTCGGCAGTTGATGCCTTTTCCTGCATAAATTAGTTCAGCTTTCAGGTGCTCCCGTGGGCTGGAAAAGGTGGATACAGTCCTAGGAGACTCTTTCCTAGGACTGTATCCACCTTTTAAAGCCCACCGGAGCACCGGAAAGCTGAACTAATTTATGCAGGAAAAGTCATCAACTGCCGAGCCGATAAGTTCGTGACGAATCGAATTTACTGTAAGTTCGCTCATCTCTAGCGTTCAGGACCGTTGGAGAGGTGGGGGCCTAGGGGTCTACTATGCCCCGGGAGCACGACACCTCTCTGCGCTTACGTCATGCCCGCTCCTCCTCCTACGTCCAAGCCTGGTCATCCTCTTTGGTAAGATGGAGAAGGGCCTCAGGGTTGCAGCCATTGTTATAATTTTATATAAGAAGAAAAGTAGAGCAAAAAAAAAAAAAAAGCTTCTGCTGAGACAACAAAGAAAGAAACATGAACTGCGGCCCTGTTGACAGCTCCAGCTCTGTTCTGAATAACATCCAGAAGAGTGCAGGACTAACACAGGACCATACTGCGACACCCGACTGTCCCTTTTATTGGATTTCACACGTCAACATATTGAAAATCCAAGGTAGGAACTGTTCTTCCAAATGTCCCTTGGATACAGTTCAGCTGCGTATGGGCGCACAGAACGTACTGTGGCTTTTGTTCTTGTAACGCACAAAAAAAAAAAGTCGGACAACATGGTAGAAGGGGAAAAGATGACGTTTCCAAGGTCAGAACAGGCGCTTCACGGTTCTGCTCCGCATTATGTTGCAGTTTCTCGGAATCCCTAAATTAGCGGTCTTCAAACTGTGGCCCTCCAGATGTGGCAAAACTACAACTCCCAGCATGCTCGGACAGCCAACGGCTGTCCGGGCATGCTGGGAATTGTAGTTTTGCCACATCTGGAGGGCCACAGTTTGAAGACCACTGCCCTAAATGCTAAGACATCAAAAGGCTCTACATGGTATAAAACACCAGCCCAATTACTACAGAGAGGCCATGGCAGGATACCGGCAAACTTATTACTGAACACTATGGGGGAGATTTATCAAAACCTGTCTAGGGGAAAGTTTACCAGTTGCCCATAGCAACCAATCAGATCGCTCCATTCATTTTTGAAAAGGCCTCTGAAAAATGAAAGAAGCGATCTGATTGGTTGCTATGGGCAACTCAGAAACTTTTCTTCTGGACAGGTTTTGATAAATCTCCCCTTATGCTCCAGCTGTCGCAGAACTACAACCCCCAGCATGCCTGGACAGCCGAAGGCTGGGAGTTGTAGTTTTGCGACAGCTGGAGGCAAACTACCCAATGGTAATGGTTTCCATTTTAAAGGGGTTCTCTGGAGGAAAAAAAAAGATGTTTTCAAATCAGCTAGTGCCAGAAAGTTAAACATTTGTAAATGACTTCTATTTAAAAAAAATAGTAATCCTTCCAGTACTTATCAGCTGCTGTATGCTCCGGAGGAAGTTGTGTAGTTCTTTCCAGCAGTCTGACCACAGTGCTCTCTGCTGACACCTCTGTCCATGTCAGGAACTGTCCAGAGTAGGAGCAAAGCCCCATAGAAAACCTATTCTGCTATGGACAGTTCCTGACATGGACAGAGGTGGCAGCAGGGAGCACTCACATGCCATAAGACCGCTTGGTCCACACTGCAGAATTTCCAGCCGTGTATGGGGGGGGCGGCAATGCCTAGCGTCAACTGATTCCGTCGGTGCTGGCTGCACTCGGTAACTAGTAGATAGCTTGGGATTGGAGGGGCTGATCACATGGCCCCTCAGCAACCTCAGAGTTATTGGGCTTTGTGGTCCCTTCTGACTGAACTCTGTCAGACAAGCAGGACTTTCTTTTTCTATAGACTGGGTTCTGTGCAGTGACTGTACGGGGCTGTGCATATTTAATGATGTGGGCGTGGTCTTATAATGCACGTATCTGAGGCCACGCCCTCTGCCTTCAGGATGTTACTGCAGCTCATTTTTTTGTCAGAATGACCACAGGTTCTCTTAGAGGGTGTGTTCGCATGGCGGAATTCCTCCAGAATATTCTGCAAAGACTATGGGGGAGATTTATCAAAACCTGTCCAGAGAAAAAGTTGCCCAGTTGCCCATAGCAACCAATCAGATCGCTTCTTTCATTTTCCACAGGCCTTTTCAAAAATGAAAGAAGGGATCTGATTGGTTGCTATGGGCAACTCAGCAACTTTTCCTCTGGACAGGTTTGATACATTTTCCCCATTCTGCTTTGATTTTAATGGGATTCTGCTGCACTGTGTTTCACACCCGTGTTTCTCCCGTGGAAATACCAATTCTGGCATTCAAAAAAGGAACAGACTTATCTATTCTTTTTGCGGATTCTGCTCGGAAATGGATTGCCATTCCAAGCGGTCCTACCGCCCGCTGGATTTTTCAAATGTGCGGAATGCCCACCCTTGTTTTCCGTGGCAGATATTCCACACATTTTCCTACTGTGGTGGCCCAGTACGGGATGGTGTTTCCCCGTACTCTCCTGTCCTATCAGGCAGTGTCCCCAGGGCCCCCTGCAGTTGTTTTCCCCCATGTAAATATGTTATGCATTTTATTGTGTGTTGTGACTTTAATAAATGTACCATGTGATTGTTACCCAGGAGGCACTAGTGACCAGCTGACCCCAAAGGTGACCTATGGGCTCCCTGCTAGTCTCCCCCTTCTATCTCTTGTTCCTGAGGTCCAGTGCAGTCGAGTCATCTTCGAGTGTGTCCAGAACATTGGAGGCCATAAGTCAAGTCCAGCAGCCACTAGTCAAGTGCAAAGTAAGCTAAAGTCACAGTCCTGTCAGTCAAGTCTTCTGTCTATCCAGCGTGGCCTGCACTAAATTCTCCTGTCTACTACAAGTCCCAGCAAACCTGCAAGGTCTCTGTGTCACTGGTCACCTCCTTGGGCCCTGGCTGTACTGCATAGACTGTATCATCTGTCTACCCTCGGTAAAGCTACCTTTGTCCGTAATTTGGCGTTGGTGTCTTCATTGCCCCCGGGCCTAGCCCAGGATCCCAGCGGTATACCTTTAGGTGGTTAAGGCTAAACCACGCCCTGGCATTACGAACACAAGGGGTTAATACCATTTGCCCTTCACCGCACACCTCTCCATTACCACACCACCATGTGAACATACCCTAAGAGGGTGTTACAGTTAGGACAGTTTATTTGACTATGCCCTATGCATATGACTGACGCAGAGCTTGAGTTTACACTAGTGGTCACCTCTATAGGTGTGAGGACTGGAGGCTGGTGTGGGGACTGGAGGCTGGTGTGGGGACTGGAGGCTGGTGTGGAGACTGGAGGCTGGTGTGGGGACTGGAGGCTGGTGTGGGGACTGGAGGCTGGTGTGGGGACTGGAGGCTGGTGTGGGGACTGGAGGCTGGTGTGAGGACCGGAGGCTGGTGTGGGGACCGGAGGCTGGCGTGGGGACCGGAGGCTGGCGTGGGGACCGGAGGCTGGCGTGGGGACCGGAGGCTGGCGTGGGGACCGGAGGCTGGCGTGGGGACCGGAGGCTGGCGTGGGGACCGGAGGCTGGCGTGGGGACCGGAGGCTGGCGTGGGGACCGGAGGCTGGCGTGAGGACCGGAGGCTGGCGTGAGGACCGGAGGCTGGCGTGAGGACCGGAGGCTGGCGTGAGGACCGGAGGCTGGCGTGAGGACCGGAGGCTGGCGTGAGGACCGGAGGCTGGCGTGAGGACCGGAGGCTGGCGTGAGGACAGGAGGCTGGCGTGAGGACCGGAGGCTGGCGTGGGGACCGGAGGCTGGCGTGGGGACCGGTGGCTGGCGTGGGGACCGGAGGCTGGCGTGGGGACCGGAGGCTGGCGTGGGGACCGGAGGCTGGCGTGGGGACCGGAGGCTGGCGTGGGGACCGGAGGCTGGTGTGAGGACCGGAGGCTGGCGTGGGGACTGGAGGCTGGTGTGAGGACCAGAGGCTGGCGTGAGGACCAGAGGCTGGCGTGAGGACCGGAGGCTGGTGTGAGGACTGGCTCCGGCTCAGAAGGGTGATTCATTCATATAGATATTCTCTCCACACACCATTAACACATAATAGCTTTCACTGAGTAAACTTTACTTTCCATAATTGAGGTCTTATGTCAGTGACAGAAATCCTAATACTGTGATAAAAACCCGAGGGTGATGATAGTGCAACAGTGTAGACAGCTGGAGTCAGGGGAGGGAACCATAATATAATCATAAAAGAAAAAGAACACCTTGCTTGCTCGTGTCTTAAAGGAGACCCCGTCCAAAACTAACTTATCCCCTATCCACAGGGCAGGGGATAAGTAGCTGATCAGGGGGGTCCGATCGCCGGAACCCCCGCAACCTCGGAATAGGACCTGGCTCTCGGAGAGGAGCACATGCTGCAGACGACACATGCTCCATTCATTTCTATGGGAGTGCCGAAAAAACCTGAGTACAAATCAGTATAAATGAATAGAGAGCGCGTCGTCTATCAGTAGATGACACGCACTCCTCAATGGGGTCCTGTTCCGGAGATCACAGGAGTCCCTGCGGTTGGAACCCCCCCCCCGATCAGCTACTTAAGTTAGTAAAATATAATAAACACTTTCAGTATAAAACCATGTAAGAGCGTCCCCTGGAGCACTAAGAACTATACTGCAGTGTGCTCCCTGTGTTTCCCCATGCCGTATCTATTTACAGAATATAAAAATCTATGTGTGTGTATGTATGTGTATGTATATGTGTGTGTGTGTGTATGTATGTGTGTGTGTGTATGTATTTGTATGTGTGTATATGTGTATGTATGTATGTATGTGTATGTGTGTGTGTATGTATGTGTGTGTGTATGTATATATATATATGTGTGTATATGTGTATGTATGTGTATGTGTGTATGTATGTGTATATGTGTGTGTATGTATGTGTATGTATGTATATATGTGTGTATGTATGTGTGTATGTGTGTGTGTGTGTGTGTATGTATATATATGTGTGTATATGTGTATGTGTGTGTGTATGTATGTGTATATGTATGTGTATATGTAGCTGAAGATATTACCATGAAACTTGGCCACATGTTACTTATATGTCAACAACAAACATAGAATAGGTGATTTAACCCTTACTCACCCCCATTTGCCAGGGTCGGAGGTTTTGGTTAAAGTCCCATACAAGTCTATGGGAAATATATGTTACTGCATAACTTCCAAACGGCTGGAGATATTTCGATAATACTTGGTCACATGTTACTTATATGACCACAAAAAATATAGGACAGTTAATTTAACCCTAACCTACCCTCATTTGCGAGGGTCAGAGTTTTGGTTTAAAGTCCAATGCAAATCTATGGAAAATGTATGTTCCAGCATAACTTCCGTACGGGTGAAGATAGTTCGCTAATACTCGGTCACATGTTACTTATATGTCAAATAAAAATCTATAATAGTTGGATGTGGTTTTTGCTTCAAGTCCCATGCAAGTATATAGGACTTCTGGTACCTTACTCCATCTACTGGTGAATGCGTCAGTCCGACTGGCAAGCCACACCCTTCCCGCATTCCATGCCCCATCTTGCAAAGACATGTCCCCCATTTAAGCCACACCCTTTTATTTTCAGTTTACAATATCTTTACCACAACTCAGCCCAACCTTAGGATGGGATATGAGGATTAAAAATGAGGTCGGATATGGGAACGGGATATGGGGAAGGGTTATGGGTAGCAGGTAGAGATGAGCGAATTTACAGTAAATTCGATTCGTCACGAACTTCTCGACTCGGCAGTTGATGACTTATCCTGCATAAATGAGTTCAGCTTTCAGGTGCTCCGGTGGGCTGGAAAAGGTGGATACAGTCCTAGGAAAAAGTCTCCAGCCACCGGAGCACCTGAAAGCTGAACTCATTTATGCAGGATAAGTCATCAACTTCCGAGTCGAGAAGTTCGTGACGAATCGAATTTACTGTAAATTCGCTCATCTCTAGTAGCGGGATATGAGGTCTGGATATGAGGTCAGATATGAGGACGGTATATGGGAACGGGATATGAGGATATGATATGAGGTTGGGATATGGGAACAGGCTATGGGGACGCAATATGGGATTGCGATATCAGGAAGGGATATAAGGTAGGGATATGGGAACAGGATATGGGGACGGAATATGGGGAGGAGATATAGGGACGAGGTATGAGGTTGGGATATTAGGATGGGATATGAGGTCGGGATATGGGGTCAGGATTTGAGGGTGAGATATGAGGACAAAAGTTTCCTCCTTTGTTGCTTTTCCTCCCCCACAAGGATAAAGTAGGAAAAGCCAGGCAGTGCCAAGTACTCATCTAGTGTCGGATAAAGAAGGGGAATTATATAATAAGGACACTAGAACAGGTTGAGAAACTGTTCAAACATTGTGTATTACTTATTTTGTATTGATCCAGGGTTTGCAGCCTTCACAAGTGCGCAGCAGATTTATCGCAGGCATTTCCGCAACCAAGAATCGGTTCCATGAATGGAGCAGGTCCAAAAAAAACATCTTTAACAAATGTATGATGTGTGAACCTGCCCTAAGACTGGGATCACAGGTAGTATTTTGGTCAGTTTTTTTTAATGCCCACGGCCGCTTTCAATTAAAGGGGATAGTCTAAGGAACTGAAATTTGTAGACAATTATCCACTGATCGCAGGGGTCCAATTAATGGGACCCCCCCCCAAGATTTACTGTCAGGGCCCTGACTACGTATGCGTCCTCAGCGCACTCTAGGTGAGTGTGGGGTGGGGTGCTCTGCACCAAGGACTTGTAAGTAACAGGGGGCCCGTACAGGAGATCGCAGGGCGTTCCAGAGGTCGGGGTCTGGGTGCCAGGCCAAAAATCATGGGGGGTCTCAGTGGCCAGTACCCCCCACCCCCTATAGTAGATAAGATGTCTAGGGGCAAAGTATCCCTTTAAGGCAGATGCCATATAAAACCTACGACACTGTTTTGTGCAAATCTTTTGTTCTACAACCATTAATGATTTGCTGGTCTGCAACCCAAAACTCCCAATATTAAAATGCTGAGATTTATAGCGCGATCCTTCGCATGGAATTCTCTGTCTGGCCAAACAAATGTACTGACGACTTTATGTCTTCCATGGAAGGGAATAAATGAGAATATTTCTTACTCGGCTGTTGGAGGGAAGATGGAGAACGTCACTTTGCACAGCTGCCAGTTTATATTGCCTTTCTGGTCTAGAACTGCCAGCCTGCATAAAAGTTTACAATGAAATATAGTACAGGTCAAAATAAAGTGTACAGTGACCCCCCCCCCCCCCGACCTACGATGGCCCCGACAAACGATCATTTCAACATACGATGGCCTCTCAGAGGCAGCATCAACATACGATGCTTTTGTATGTCGGGGCCATCGCATAAACGGCTATCCGGCAGCGCAGACTGCTTCAGCTGCCACCGGATAGCCGTTTACGGTGCCCTGTGTGGTCCGCTGACGATCACTTACCTGTCCTCGGGGCTCCGGCACGTCCTCTTCGGGATCCTCTGCATCGTCGGCGCTCTCCATCGTTGTCATCATGTCACTGCACACGCCGTCCCGTCATCCAATAGGAGCGTCATGCGTAGCGATGTGATGGCAGCGACGGAGAGCGAGGATGCCGGGGAAGAAGAGGCCTTGCCGGAGCGTCGGGGACACGCGAGTATAACCTCCAATACCAGTGGTCTTCAACCTGCAGACCTCCAGATGTTGCAAAACTACAACTCCCAGCATGCCCGGACAGCCGTTGGCTGTCCAGGCATGCTGGGTGTTGTAGTTTTGCAACATCTGGAGGTCCGCAGGTTGTAGACCACTGTCCTATACTTTACATTGCACGGATCCCTCAACATGCGATGGTTTCAACAAACGATGGTCAATTTGGAAGGGATTACCATCGTATGTTGAGGGACCACTGGAAAACATTGCATAATCACAGTGGATCTAAATAAGAGCTCTATGGAGCAGAGTATAGGGCAAAAACATTGTGCTGGGTATAAAGAATAATCATTGCATTTTACATGAAATAACTAACGTATCATGATACTAGAAAAAAAAATATACAACAATAAGAGGCGGCCGCCAGCACACAGGACGCCACAAAATATTTATTGTGGACCTGAGGAAGGCGTGAGAGCACACCAAAATGCGTTGTCCAGTTGTATCTTTCTACGTAAAAATAAAAATATCCTGTGTACCCATTGGCCTCTCGACTCTATATAACAGCAGCGCTTGGGAGACAGAACCCCCCGCATTTTCTGTGCTTCCTTTTCCTTTATTAAAGGGGTATTCCAGGAATAAATTTTTTTTTATATATCAACTGGCTCCAGAAAGTTAAACAAATTTGTAAATTACTGCTATTAAAAAAAATCTTAATCCTTTCAGTACTTATGAGCTGCTGAATTTGAGTTGTTCTTTTCTATCTAAGTGCTCTCTGATGACACCTGTCTCGGGAAACGACCAGTTTAGAAGAGGTTTGCTATGGGGATTTGCTTCTAAACTGGGCGTTTCCCGAGACACGTGTCATCAGAGAGAGAGGATTTAGACAGAAAAGAACATCCCTAACTTCAGAAGCTCATAAGTACTGAATTATTAAGATTTTTTAATAGAAGTAATTTACAAATCTGTTTAACTTTCTGGAGCCAGTTGATATATATATATAAAAAAGTTTTTTCCTGGATAACCCCTTTAATCCTTTCAGTACTTATGAGCTGCTGAATTTGAGTTGTTCTTTTCTATCTAAGTGCTCTCTGATGACACCTGTCTTGGGAACTGTCCAGAGTAGAAGCAAATCCCCATAGTAAACCTTTTCTACTCTGTGCAGTTCCCGAGACAAGCAGAGATGTCAGCAGAGAGCATTGTTGTCAGACAGAAAACAACAACTCAACTTCAGCAGCTGATAATTATTGGAAGGCTTAAGATTTTTTAATAGAAGTAATTTACAAATCTGTTTAACTTTCTGGAGCCAGTTGATATATATATATATATATATATATATATATATATAATATATATGTTTTTTCTGGAATACCCCTTTAACAATAAAGGAGAACATTATTCGAGATGCAGGTATATGGTTATAACTACAACACAGTAAATGACTTTCAAGCAGAGCAAAGTGCACTGTTCTTCCCGGTAAGCCTTCAACTATCCCAAGGTGGGCAAGTTATTTATCCAGATCAGTGGTCTCCAAACTGTGTTGCTCCAGATGCTTACAGCCAACGGCTGTCCGGACATGCTGGGAATTGTAGTTTTGAAACATCTGGGAGGACCAGTCTGGAGACTATTGATCTAGACCCACATGATGCATTAAATTATTATATGAACGCAACTTTACACACTTGCAAATATATACCACAAGTTAGAGCTAACCCCCTCCCTTAACCCCTTAAGGACTCAGCCCATTTTGGCCTTAAGGACTCAGACAATTTAATTTTTACGTTTTCATTTTTTCCTCCTCGCCTTCTAAAAATCATAACTCTTTTATATTTTCATCCACAGACTAGTATGAGGGCTTGTTTTTTGCGCGACCAGTTGTCCTTTGTAATGACATCACTCATTATATCATAAAATGTATGGCGCAACCAAAAAACACTATTTTTGTGGGGAAATTAAAACGAAAAACGCAATTTTGCTAATTTTGGAAGGTTTTGTTTTCACGCCGTACAATTTCTGGTAAAAATGACATGTGTTCTTTATTCTGAGGGTCAATACGATTAAAATGATACCCATTATTATATACTTTTATATTATTGTTGCGCTTAAAAAAAATCACAAACTTTTTAACCAAATTAGTACGTTTATAATCCCTTTATTTTGATGACCTATAACTTTTTTATTTTTCCGTATAAGCGGCAGTATGGGGGCTCATTTTTTGCGCCATGATCTGTACTTTTTTTTGATACCACATTTGTATATAAAAAACTTTTAATACATTTTTTATAATTTTTTTTTTAATAAAATGTATTAAAAAAGTAGGAATTTTGGACTTTTTAAATTTTTTTTCGTTCACGACGTTCACCGTACGGGATCATTAACATTTTATTTTAATAGTTCGGACATTTACGCACGCGGCGATACCAAATATGTCTATAAAAAATGTTTTTTACGCTTTTTGGGGGTAAAATAGGAAAAAACGGACGTTTTACTTTTTTATTGGGGGAGGGGATTTTTCACTTTTTTTTTACTTTTACATTTTTTTTTACACTTGAATAGTCCCCATAGGGGACTATTCATAGCAATACCATGATTGCTAATACTGATCTGTTCTATGTATAGGACATAGAACAGATCAGTATTATCGGTCATCTTCTGCTCTGGTCTGCTCGATCACAGACCAGAGCAGGAGACGCCGGGAGCCGCACGGAGGAAGGTGAGGGGACCTCCGTGCGGCGTTATGAATGATCGGATCCCCGCAGCAGCGCTGCGGGCGATCCGATCGTTCATTTTAATCGCGAACTCCCGCAGATGCCGGGATCTGTATTGATCCCGGCACCTGAGGGGTTAATGGCGGACGCCCGCGAGATCGCGGGCGTCGGCCATTGCCGGCGGGTCCCTGGCTGCGATCAGCAGCCGGGATCAGCCGCGCATGACACGGGCATCGCTCCGATGCCCGCGGTTATGCTTAGGACGTAAATGTACGTCCTGGTGCGTTAAGTACCACCTCACCAGGACGTACATTTACGTCCTGCGTCCTTAAGGGGTTAAAGGGGTACTCCACCCCTAGACATTTTATCCCCTTTCCTGTCTGATCGCGGGGGTCCAGTCGCTGGGGACCCCTGCAATCTCCTTGCTGCACCAACCTGGCGTTCGTTTAGAGCAGTGGTCTTCAACCTGCGGACCTCCAGATGTTGCAAAACTACAACTCCCAGCAATGCCCGGACAGCCAACGGCTGTCCGGGCATGCTGGGAGTTGTAGTTTTGCAACATCTGGAGGTCCGTAGATTAAAGACCACTGGTTTAGAGCATCGGGTGCAGTGCTGGAGGCTCGTGACGTCACCCCCCCCCTTAATGCAAGTCTATAGGAGTGGGCGGAAATACCCCATATGTCGACGTAAAGTGCTCTGCGGGCGCACTACAGGGCTCAGGAGTGTGAGAGCACCATGTACATTTGAGGCCTTATTTGGTGATTTGCATTGGAATAGGTGAAAATACCCACGTTTTCCATTTTGGAAACTGTACTCCAGAAGAAGCCATCCGTTAGGCGAAACGCCGGGTGGTGACAGCTTACTCGTATACTTCTCTGCCACTTGGTAATATTATTTCGGTATTATTTACATCATACATTGCATTGTTTTCTTGCTTTGATACCACAGGTTATAATTGCGAATGTACTTTTTGCACCAATGCTTGTTATTTCCTTTGCTTGTATTCGAACTAGTAATAGTACTGGTACTTACCTCTCCTAAAGATATATAATTGGCTTTACCCTGTCTGTAATTTGTCCCTTCCTTTTATTCTGTTCCACTTTGGTATTTCTTCTGTTTTTTTTGTAAACAGTGCATTTCTTTTTAATGTTTTTAAATGTATGTTGTTTTTGCAATTTAAACATTAAAAGGGGTACTCCTGTGGAAAACTTTTTGTTTAAAATCAGCTGGTGCCAGAAAGTTAAACAGATTTGTAAATTACTTCTATTAAAAAATCTTGATCCTTCCAGTACTTTTTAGGGGCTGTATCCTACAGAGGAAATGCTTTTCTTTTTGGATTTCTCTGATGTCATGACCACAGTGCTCTCTGCTGACCTCTGCTGTCCATTTTAGGAACTGTCCAGCAGGAGAGCACTGTGGTCATGACATCAGAGAAATCCAAAAAGAAAAGCATTTCCTCTGTAGTACACAGCCCATAAAATGTATTGGAAGGATTAAGAATTTTTTTCTTTTTATAGAAGTCATTTACAAATCTGTTTAACTTTCTGGCACCAGTTTATTTAAAAAAAAAAAAAAAAAAAAAAAAGTTTTCCACGGGAGTACCCCTTTAATAAAGATGTGATTTTGATCTGTTAAAATGCTTTATTATGTTTCATGTCTTTTCGCATCGGATCAGTTATGTGTTTTTTTTTTTGTTGCATTATTCCTGCGAAAGGGTTAAACTTTCTGAATGTCATTTTGAATATTTTGAGGGATGCAGTTTCTATAATGGGGTCATTTATGGGGTGAACAACTTATCCCCTATCCTAAGGATAGGAGATAAGTTGCAGATCGCGGGGGGGGGGGGGGGGGGGGGTGTCCAACCGCTGGGGCCCCCTGCGATCTCCCGTACGGGGCCCCGACAGCCCGCGGGAAGGGGGCGTGTCAACCCCCGCACGAAGCGGAGGCCGACACGCTCCCCTCAATACAACTCTATGGCAGAGCTGAAGCGCTGCCTTCGGCAATCTCCGACTCTGCCATAGAGATGTATTGAGAGGGCATGTCGGCCGCCGATTCGTGTGGGGGTCGACACCCGCTATCTGCAACTAAGGATAGGGGATAAGTTTTTCACCACTGGACTACCCCTTTAAAATAGGGAGGCCATGTGGCGTGACATCACAAGGGGGCATGGCCGACCCTGCAGCGTGCACACAGCGTTCGGAACTAAACGTTCTGAACGCTGGCCAGTGGAGTACCCCTTTAAAGTCTTAAAAGAGCCTCTAAAAAATGAAAAAAGCTATCTGGTTGGCTGCTTTGGACAACTTTTCCCCAGCACAGGTTCTTATAAATATCCCCCATGTGTTTTTGTCATGTGAACACGGCCTTAGACAAGAGGTCAGGACTTAGTTCATTCTGTGCCACCTGGTCATGCTCTTTTAGGGTGCGTTCACACATACGTATTTTTGCTGCAGATTTTGTTGCACATTGACTTCAACGGGTAGCAAAAATCTGTGACAGCAAATCTGCAGCAGAAAGTACACACGTGTGAACTGAACCTTATAAAGCATTTTTGATTTCAGGAAGTCGCTCCTGCCTGAGAGAAAGCAATATCCTAACACAGAAGTATTATCAACCAAACCAAAGACCAATTCCATACAAAAGGGAATATCGCCACCTACTGTTCTAAAAGGAAAGTTTAACTAAAGTATTTAAATTCTGTAACATTTTTTGGTCGTATCACTGGGGGACACAGAAGACTGTGGGAATAGGCTGGTGCCACTAGGAGGCGACACTAAGCGAGAAAGTGTTTGTTACTCCAGGACAGGAATTGCAGGCATTGAGCTAATCAGTGTTCGTTTAGTACCTGTAGGGGGCAGACCTTTCCTGCTCTGCTACATTTATTTTTTTAGTTTGTTTTGTTTATTTTAATTTGTAGGTGGTAACTAAAGTACCCCCTTTTTTTAAGCGGTGTTCATCACAGTGGGCTGACACACTAGATGTAATCCCCTCTTCAGCATGCTAGGAATAGGAGACCAGGCAGCTCGCCACCATGTTTTCTTTCCATCACCGGTCACCCGTCCTCATCTTCTCTGCCGCTGCAGGATACTGGTACCCACTCACTAAAGTGCAAGGTTACCAAAGGGGTAACCCCGTGTACACCCATCAGAGAAATATTTTGCCACAAATTCTGTGGGGATAAGAATACAGGTTTCCTTGGCCATGTCGGTGCTTCCCACATCCTGCCCGGTGTAAGCCATTCCTCTAGTACTTCCTGCGGAAATATGAGCTCCCTCTAGTGGCTGGTAAGCATCTACAGCGCCATGGTCTTACCGCTCCCTGGTGTCTGAGAGCACTAACAGCTTTATGGTCTTTATGCCAGTGGGTAGGAGCTCCTCTTCTCTGCCTGGAGTTGTAATCCGCTAAAAGTGTCCTCTCCGTGGGCAGCTGTCCTTGATCTTTCTGGAGGCTCCTATTAAATTCTCTTTATTTTGCTCTTACTGCCATTATGCCATAAGTCATTAATTATAATTTCTTTATTCATATGGCGCCCAAATAATTCTGCAGTGCTCACAATCTGAATTCGACATTCACTTATCAGTGTGTTTTGGAGTGTGAGAGGGGGCTGGGTACCCAGAGAAAACCCACACAGGCATGGGGACCATTTGTGGATGTTGTCATTGTTGGGAATCAGAAAAGGAAAAAATATGCCTATGATAATAGTACGGTCTGCATATGACCAATATATTCCCGGATAATTAAAGTAAAAAAAAATCAACAAAAAGTAGTAATATTTCTTGTGCTGATCGGAGGGGAACTCCATAAAATCTAGCTTTTAATGTTTATAGTTAAAAGCCACCAGAGTAATCAGAAAGGAGTGCTCAAAACTATATCCAACACCAAATAATAAATCAAAGGATTACCACATGTCAATGTGGATTTATCAAGAATGATCCCATTCTAATGCTCGTAGTGTAGACCCAACGCGTTTCTACCACATTTGTGTGGTGTCATCAGGGGACTAAAGAAGATACTGGTATGAGGCTATTTGTTCTAAGCCTACCATGCACTAGAAGTAATACAATTAGAAAAAAGTTTAGAAACTGAGAACCACGATTACTCATGGAAGGGGTACACCCGATACATAGTGTGCCCCATGCAAACTTTCAGGACACGGACTCCTAAGCAACAGGGTTAGTTGTCATCAGTGGATCTGTAAAGAGAACGTACACAGAATGGATGGTTTCAATAAACATTCCTCAAAAGTGCTAATAGATTCCACTTATAAAATCACTCACATAGCCCTGAAGAGTCCAAAGGTACCTAGAGGGAAATAGAATATAACTTCCATAAGTGTACTGCTTATGTGTACCTGAAAGGAAAAGGGTGCAAAACGCACCAGCAGATGTACTCACTGTTAGGATGTACTTGCTTCCGGCAAATAAGGTCTCAGTGCTGCGCTCCTACCCGCAGTGGCGGGGAGCCGTCTAGTAATCACGGCTGCTGAGCGCACACTGAGACCATGCCGGCGTCTGACGTAATATCCGCTGCCAACCGGAAGCCGCGTCTTAGCGCCCAGCCCTCTAGACGCGAACAGAGGGCGGCGCTAGGTGAGACAAAACAGCGTCCTTAGTAACCGCAGCGATATAATAATAATCTGACAATATGCCTGATAGACAGAGGGAACCCCAATGTGTCACTATATATATATATACTCGGAGCGAGGTAAGTTAGTTCCTACCAGAGGACAAAACATTAGAGACCAAAGCGTATAAGAATTATGTCACAGACAAAATTAGGGGGTTTGTGTGCCTAGCTAGGAGAGGAAGGGGAGAACTGCAGCGCATCCATGACCTTTAAAAGGATGCAAGGTCCCGCGAGCTAACTAAGCAGTAAAAACCCATGAATTATGACTCTCCTCACAAAGAAACCCCCATTTAGGTGGAAGAAATGGACTATGATCTGGAGCACCCAAATGTCTCTATGCTATTCTAGAGTATATGTATATATAAATATAGATGAATACTAACCCCCACACACATATAACATATCATGCGTATAAAATGATAATCGCTAGTGTGAATAAGTACAATAGGGGATAAAGACTCTTGGTCCATATCTCTAGAAAAATAATCGGTCATAGTAATACCAGATGGAATGGTAGTTATTTATATAGTGAATGATTAGAAAATGATAATGACTAGAGAAAGACCATGACCTGCAAGGATCAACCCAACCAATAAATGAGGAATAAGAGCATGACCTGCAAGGATCAACCCAACCAATAAATGAGGAATAAGAGGTCAGGGTAAATAGTGCATATGGAGAATAATCCAACTATGTGGACCCTAATTAAATATCCTAAATAGGTAAATTAGGAAATTCAAAAACCAGATGGTTAGAGGCTCAAAAGCTGGAGCGGCTTGGAAAATCCCAAGGGGGGATAACATGCGGGGGCCTTTTGTGACCTGCAACATACACCAGGGCAAAAACTAGGGGAGAGTGACAGGGGATAGACAGGGGCCTAGGGTGCCTAATCTATCCCTGATCTAGCTAGAATGCCCTAATCCCTAGGCAGGGTGGACGCCCTAATAAGGGCGGCCCCGCTCACGTACCTCCTACTTGGCCTCATAGAGCCCTAACTATATGGTGATACTGACTGATAGGCCCACTAGGGTCTCCACTAACTGCCTAGGAATCACCATAGAGGTGAGAGCAGGTCACAGAAAGCACGCATAATTTAGTTGTTCATTTAGCCCCTCCGGGCCACTAGTACCTAGTTCATAGATCCAGCGACACTCTTTCTGTAATAACCGTTGATCGAAATTTCCCCCTCTGGGTGAAGGTTCCACTTTTTCAATCCCAAAGAACTTTAAATTGTTGGAGTCATTCCTGTGAAAACAGTTCATATGTCTAGCTAAGGGAGTATCTCGGTCATGCCTCACATCTCCAAGGTGTTCAAGGATCCGTTTCTTAAATTCTCTAAAGGTTTTTCCTGTGTACTTTTTAAGGCAGGGACAAATGGCCATGTAGATGATGCCTCGTGTGGTACAGTTAATAAAATTACGGATCCTGAACTCTCTACCTGTGCTTGCACTTCGAAAGGATTTATTCCTGAGAATATGAGGGCATGCTTTGCAATGACCACAAGGGTAGTTACCCATTGGTTTATGGGTTCTATCCAGCCAAGTCATCCGATCCGATGTCACTGGGGAAAGATGGCTATTAGTGATCATATCCCCCAGGTTACGACCTCTTCTATATGTGACCTGGGGGTAATCAGGAATTACGTCCTTGATGTCAACATCCATTTGTAGGATGCCCCAATATTTTTTCAGGACATCCCGCATATGGGTGGCACCTTGGTCAAAGGTGGCGATGACACGCATAGATGGAATAGTATCCGGGCTTTTCTTAGGTACTAGAAGTGTGTCTCTGGGGGTCCTCAAGGCATGTTGATATGCTGATCGTAAGGTGTATTGAGGATAACCTCTATTGGTAAATCTCTTCCTCAGGTCATGCGCTTCTCGAATGAAATCATGTTTGTCAGAGCAATTCCTCCTGAGGCGGAGGTACTGTCCCCGCGGTATCCCCCTTTTAAGGGGGACCGGGTGACAGCTCTCCCACCTCAGGAGAGAATTGGTAGCAGTGGCTTTACGATGTACTGTGGTACGAATGCTACCGTCAAAATTCTTATGTATGGCTATATCCAGGAAAGAGAGGGACTGTTCATGATATTCATAAGTAAAAGTTAAACCAATATTGTTCACATTTAGTGACTCCAAAAATTGCTCAAACTGCTGCGTGTTCCCCTGCCAGAGAATAAAAATATCGTCAATATAGCGTGCCCACAATAGGGCACGCTCAGTAAACTGTTCTCTGAAATCATAAAAAACTTGGGTAGCCTCCCACCAGCCCAGAGTGAGATTCGCATAGCTGGGGGCACAAGGGCTCCCCATAGCGGTCCCTCTGAGCTGGTGGAAGAATTTCCCATTAAATAAAAAATAATTGTGGGTAAGTGTGAACTGCAGCAGTTCGAGAATGAAATCATTATGTGCCTTATACTGGTTACCTCGAAATGCTAAGAAGTAGGCTACAGCCTTCATTCCTATTTCATGGGGTATTGAAGAGTACAACGCTTCCACATCGATACTGGTTAAGATGGTGTTCCTATCTACAAATATCCCCTCTAGTTTTTTGAGGAGGTCGGTTGTATCTCGAGTGTAGGAAGGAAGAGCTTCTACAAAATCTCTTAGTATCCGGTCAATGTAAATCCCAGCATTCTGTGTGAGACCTCCTATCCCTGCCACTATAGGTCGTCCTTTAAGGGGCGTAACACCCTTGTGGACTTTTGGCAGGGCATAGAAGGTCGGAATGGTGGGATTTTTTGTTAGTAAAAAATCTAATTCCTGGTCACTAATCAGTCTCCTGGATCTAGCTTGTGTCACAATAGTCTTTAATTCCTGTTTATAAATATTCGTAGGATCTAAGGTCATTATCTCATAAGTAGATCTATCGTTCAATAATCTATTACACATATTAATGTACTGGAAACGATCCAGTACTACGATGTTGCCACCCTTGTCTGCAGTTTTTATTATCAGATGTTCATTTTTTTGTAATTGCTGGATGGCTTGTTTTTCTACACGAGAAAAATTCATCCTAGATGCAGATAGGGTGGGTACCTCCATCATCTCCATATCTTTACAGACAAGTTCTAGAAATACATCTATACAAGACGTCTCTCCAATCGGGGGGAAGGCCTTGTTAGATAGTTTGCAAGTAGTAAATGGTCCCTCACCTCGAATGTTGGGGTTATCGTCAAGCAGAGATGCTAGGTCACGTACCACTGGGAGTTCTTGAATACCGATTCCTAGTTCTTGGCATTCCTTTCTCTCTCGAATTTTATGGAATTTATGCCATTTCAATTTGCGTATGAACAGATGGAGGTCCTTGGTCCACGTAAAACGGTCAAATCCCACAGTTGGGACAAATGACAGACCACGGCCAAGGACCCCCATCTGTGCAGGAGTAAGAGTGAATTTAGATAGGTTAATCACTTGTAATGAACCCTCATCATTGTAGTTTATTTTCGGGGTTCCCTGACTCGCTGAGGGTAGGGGTCCCTGGAGGTTTCCCGAGAATCCCCCCCTAAAAAAGGTGGAATAAAGGATGAGCCCGAGGGAGAGGGCCCAGAGGGATTTTCGCCAGACCATTCTGTACCTGGATAGGGCTTTCTATTATTATTCTCTCCTCTACCTCTACCTGAACCTCTACCTCGTCTTGGGTAGTAGTTGCCTCGTCCACGTTTGCCTCGAGACCCTGTTTTATCACCCTCCCCGGGTTCAGTGTCTGATGATGATATTTCTGTATCTGTGTCCCGATAATTAGAACTCCTAGATAGTACAGTGTAAGCCTTATTTTCACGGAATTCCTGCAAATCCCTAATGAACTGGGTGTGTTTACGCTCTTTAAGTTGATATTGGAATCTCTCTAAGACAGTCTTAGTATGTGTCTCTTTTGTGCTGAAATCAGGGTCGTCCTTAAATTTCAGGACGATCTCTCTCTGTTCTTTCAATTTAGATTCAGCTAAAGTTAAGTTGGCCTTCTCTTCCTCCAGGAGAATTTCAATAAATCTCAGAGAGGTGGACGTAGCCTCCGATTCCCACTTCTTTAGGACCAATGGGGTCCTCAGCCTAGCTGCTGGTAATACTGGAATACGGAGGCCTCTAGGGACAATTTTATGTCTCAGATAGTTCTCAAATGCTTGAATCTCCCAGAAAGAGAGGGCATACTGTTTATAGCATACAACCAGATCTCTCAGGGCTATTTTCAATGATGGAGTGTACTTAGGTTGTGTAAATGTTCGCTCAGAGAATACTTCTTTGGCCTCTGTGAGCCACTCAGCCAAATTGGGTACCTCTGTGACCAGACTTGCCATAACAGCTTAATAGGAAAAAATATGCCTATGATAATAGTACGGTCTGCATATGACCAATATATTCCCGGATAATTAAAGTAAAAAAAAATCAACAAAAAGTAGTAATATTTCTTGTGCTGATCGGAGGGGAACTCCATAAAATCTAGCTTTTAATGTTTATAGTTAAAAGCCACCAGAGTAATCAGAAAGGAGTGCTCAAAACTATATCCAACACCAAATAATAAATCAAAGGATTACCACATGTCAATGTGGATTTATCAAGAATGATCCCATTCTAATGCTCGTAGTGTAGACCCAACGCGTTTCTACCACATTTGTGTGGTGTCATCAGGGGACATTGTTGGGAATCAAGCGGCAGTGCTAACCACTGGGTCACCGTACTTCTCATTCCCACCTTCTATTGGTTCTCCTCTTTGTCATTGTACATAGCCCCTGTTCAACTTCACCAATAGCGACATTACCCACATTCTCTTAAAGGGGTACTCCACTGGCCAGCGTTCGGAACTAAATGTTCCAAACGCTGTTTTCCTGCTGAGGGGGTCGGCCATGCCCCTTGTGAAGTAGCGGCCACAACCCCTCAATGCAAGTCTATGGGAGGGGGAGTCATGCCCCCTCCCATAGACTTGCATTGAGGGGGCATGGCCGTGACATCACAAGGGGAGTGGTCGGCCCCCGCAGCACGAAAACCGCGTTTGTTCCGAACGCTGGCCAGTGGAGTACCCCTTTAAAGAAGGTTGTTGACGTAGCTGTATATCTGTTACATATTTTTTAGGCGATATTGGCCTGCAGCTTTTTATCCAGCGTCCTGGTGGTACACCACACATCATATGGAGACTCACCTCCGCATTTTTACCTGGGGCTTTTCCCTTCACCTTGCTCATCTAGCCTAGGGGTCTTCTTGCCTACTCTACTGACATTTCGTTGCCATCAGTCGTACAGCAGAGTCCCCCATCCTCCTAGTATCGCACAGCACTTACAGATCCGCCGGTTCCAGAATTCCCAAGCAGCCTTGTCTAGGTCTGTGCAATCCTTTCAGCTGCCTTTAGAACCACAACTCGTATTTGTTTGTTTCTCACCAATAGCTGTCTCTACCGCCATAATGGCCAGGGGTCTTGTCTGTCTTTGTGGGTCCTAGATGTTTTCTTCCTGTATGACTAGGAGTTTCGGCTTCTATCAGATCAGATTGCTTCTGAGTCTGGCCTTGGTATTCCATTCCTGACAGACTCCCTTGTGGTTATAGAGTTGATCACCCTCTTCCCCTTATCCTCACTCTTTGCCTCTCTGTCTTCACCCTGGTCCTTGACCACACCTTATTATTCTTATTTCCATCAGTCTGTCTTCTCTCTCGGACAGCATCCAGGACTCTGTTGCTCTACAGATCACACTTTTCTCAGGACACCTTTTTCCTGCCCGACTCACAGCTGACAACCCCCCAACCTGTGGGAGCGCCCTCCCTTCTGTTGCCTTGGATCGTTCCTTCTCATATTCCAAACCCCCGACATCTGAGGTATTTTTGGGGGGGTTCCAGTTGTTTTGCTCCTGTGTGTTGTGTAGGAAAGACAACCAGTTCAGCTATGTTCTAGTTCTCTCCCCCGGGGACTGCTTTTGGGTGCCCCGCGGTCTCCTGTATCTCAATATGATACAAACAGACAAACAGGATTTTTATGTTACTCACCTATAAAATCCTTTTTCTCGCAGGGCTCATTGAGGTACTTTTGAAGTTCTTTTTCAGATTTTTGGTTGCCTACCAGCACTTCCGAATAAGCTTTTCTTATCGACTCTGGTCTGTTGAGATTGTTGTTCTAGGTTTACTGTCAGTACTGGCTTCACCCATTACTCCTACTTCCAGTATAGCCTGGGCCGGAGGAGCGACCACTTTCTTGTTTAGTGTTGCCTGTTAGTGGCACCAGCCTATACCCACAGTCTCCTGTGCCCTCCAATGAACTCAGCGAGAAAGTCCTATCTTTGTGAAACATTGCACAGCGCCTTGAACTGTATTTGTTACGTTTACTTTAATTTAAAAAAATTTAAAATGTTCAAAACATAATTTTCTAGACATCATTCCAAGTAACACAAATATAAAGAAGAACAAAGGACTGAAAAATATAAATGTTTATTCAGCACAAATAATCCCCTTTGCCAGGAACTCTGCAAAATCACAACAAAGAATTATGAAGGGAAGAAAAATGAATGCAGGGATCAGGGCTAAATAATTCTAAACCTCAGCTAATATCTGAAAAATCTTTCGCAAACTGGAGCTCAGAGGGTAAAAAACAAAAAAGAGACAAGGAGCAGGAGTTCTCATCATAGGTTTAAAGGGGTACTCCACTGGCCAGCGTTCAGAACATTAAGTTTCAACTGCTGTGTTCACGCTGTGGGAGTTGGCCACGCCCCCTCCCATACTCGCATTGAGCGGGCATGGCCTGATGGCACAAGGGGGCGTGGCCGACCCCCGCAGCGCAAAAAACAGCGTTTGAAACTAAATGTTCAGAATGCTGGCCAGTGGAGTACCCCTTTAAATGAAATGGCTTCTTCTAGATTTTTTATTGTTTTTGTTATTCTGTCTCTCTTTGTTCAAATAAACCGACCAATTAACAAAATCAGCAAGGGATCAAATAATTTTTTCCCTGTTTTTCACTGTTGCTCTGACATATACACGTACCTATGATAGATGCCACTTAATGTAATTCATCATACATAGGCACCCATGTAGAAATAAAAGAAAACAAAGGAACATGAAGCCGAAACGATGCATGTCTTTTTTTTTTTTTTGGGAACCAATACATTTTAAAAACTCTTTTTGCACATGACACCAGAGTTTCCTGTTTAGTCCTTTTTCTTGTATTGTATTGGCTGTCTGGACGACCACTGTCAGACCGATCCAATGCTGACTTCTAGTTTATTTTTATTGTACATTTCGATGGGTTCATCTTTAAAATGGAATAGGGCAGCCATGTGCACTACTCCATATGGCAAAGCCCTTCTGTATACCACCTGAACAGAAGCCAAAATTATTCTCTTTTGGCCTCAGTTGGGTAATGGAGTCTAAAGCAGTGTTTTCCAACCAGGGTGCCTCCAGCTGTTGCAAAACTACAACTCCCAGCATGCCGGGACAGCCGAAGGCTGGAAGTTGTAGTTTTGCAACAGCTGGAGGCACCCTGGTTGGGAAACTGGTCTAAAGATGCATTTACCATATATTCCAGGAGCTGTCACGCCCCCTCCCATAGGCTTGCATTGAGGGGGCAGAGCGTGACGTCACACAGGGGCAGAGCCGTGATGTCACACAGGGGCAGAGCTGTGACGTCACTATGCTTCGCCCCCGTGATCGCCAGTAATCAGACCCGGAGTGGGCACACCCCGGGGACTGATTCTAACGGGGTGCGGTGTGGAAGATCATGGGGGTCCCCAGCGGCAGGACCCCCGCGATCAGGCATCTTATCCCCTATCCTTTGGATAGGGGATAAGATGTCTTAGCGCCGGAGTACCCCTTTAATTCCAGTGAAAAGCAGTGACGGCACCCACCGGTCAAGTGTTGTGTTGATGCCGTCCCGACAGTACATGGGCACAAAACATATTTGCGGGTAATTTCAGGAAGCAATGAACGGCTCTACAGTCTGCCCTGCATTCCCTTTGGTGTTCAGAATGGGTGGTTGTGGATATTAAACATATAAGACTAATATATACCTTATCTTCTTATGGGATTTATGACGCCTATCTAGTGTTCATGATTTGGCTCCTTAGCCCTATGTTGCATCTTTCGCCTGTGGTTGCCGCTCTGTTACCGTTTTCAAATACTTTTCCCTAAGGGGGGGAAGAGCGTCATATAACTCAAAGCCCACCGGACTGGTGCTGGATAGATGTTTGTAGTACAGGAGGTGCTTCTTCAGACCCTGGAAATAATAGGGCAGATTAGTAAATACTAAAACAAACCAAGTCTATCCATTCTAACAACTATGTCCTTCCAATTTCCAGTTTTAGGGACTCAATAGACAAACTGCACTTAACGCAAAGGGGTACTCCGGTGGAATTTTTTTTTTTTTAAATCAACCGGTGCCAGAAAGTTAAACAGATTTGTAAATTACTTCCATTAAAAAATCTTAATCCTTCCAGTACCTATTAGCTACTGAATACTACAGAGGAAATTCTTTTCTTTTTGGAACACAGAGCTCTCTGCTGACATCATGACCACAGTGCTCTCTGCTGACATCTCTGTCCATTTTAAGAACTGTCCAGAGTAGGAGAAAATCCCCATAGCAAACATATGCTGCTCTGTTCAGTTCCTAAAATGGACAGAGATGTCAGCAGAGAGCACTGTGCTCGTGATGTCAGCAGAGAGCTCTGTGTTCCAAAAAGAAAAGAATTTCCTCTGTATTATTCAGCAGCTCATAAGTACTGGAAGGATTAAGATTTATTAATAGAAGTAATTTAAAAGTAAAAAGTAATTTAAGAAGTAAAAAAAAGTTTTCCACCGGAGTACTCATTTAAAGGGGTACTCCGCCCCTAGACATCTTATCCCCTTTCCAGAGGAGAGGAGATAAGATGTCTGATCGCGGGGTCCCCTGCTCTCTGCTGCACGTGGCGTTTGTTTAGAGTGTCGGGTGCAGTGTCGGAGGCTCATGACATCATGCCCACGCCCCAATCGTGATGTCACGGCCATGCCCCCTCAACGCAAGTCTATGGGAGGGGGCGTGACGGCAGTCACGCCCCCTCCCATAGGCTTGCATTGAGGGGGCATGACCGTGACGTCACGAGCCTCACCCCCGCATCGCCACTCATCCCGCACAGAGCTAAGTTCGCTCTGTGCACCGGATGTCTGGGGTGCCGCAGCCATGATTGCGGGGGTCCCGCGATCAGACATAATTTCCCCTATCCTATGGAAATTCGTCTAGGGACAAAGTACCCCTTTAATAATGTATCAATGTATTTAAATAAAGGAACATTTATGAAAATTAATGTGAAAATTACATATAATACGTATCCCATTGTTTTCAATAGGAATGTGTGGTAGTTTACATTGCTCACATCTTTCCACCACAGATAATAAATGAAATGTCACTTATTGACAAGTTTTGCACATGATATCCGGTAGCCTGATCACAGACCATCCACATTCAATAAAGCTAATCTGCTTCTAGGACTACAGCAAAATCTGCGGTAATACAGAGTGAAATATGCTGCAGGATATCCAGGGGCATCCCTCCGAATTCTGCTGTGTAATCCACAGGGCATAAATTATTGCACTGAAGATTGGAAGGATTAAAATGCTACATTTTATTGGTACAATTAAAATAGATTGCGCACAAAAAAAAAAAAAAAAATTGTATTGAACTAAATGGGCGCCATCCAGTATCTTAGCCTTTTTAGTTTTATATGTAGAATTGGCATAACACATGTACCACTCACTTTGATATCAGTAAAGTGCTGTGTATAGCAGAATTGCACTGTCCCAGTCTAGCAATTGCTTTAGAAGCCTAGTTTTAAGGTGCAGGAAAATCACTCATTTCACTCACATTGGTAGCAGTCCACCCCGCCCCTCAATGTAAGTCTATGGGAGGGGGCGTGACAGCTGCCACGCCCCCTCCCATAGACTTGCATTGAGGGGTGGAGTGTGACGTCACACATGGGAGGAGTCGTGACGTCCTGATCTTCCGTCCCCGTGGTCGAGATGGACTCAGCCTGAGGACCTCCAGCGGTTCCGGAAGCCGCTAAAGGTGGGTGCCGCATGGTAGATCCCGGGGGTCCCCAGCAGCGGGACCACGGCGATCTGACATCTTATCCCAATCCTTTGGATAAGGGATAAGATGTCTATGGGCGGAGTACCCCTTTAAAGGTGCATGCTCATAGTCCATATAATGTCCTCACAATACTTGTGCGTCCTATGTAGTAATACAGGAGTGTAATGTAATTATTCAGCATACTGGTGTGCAATAAAGTGCCCGTGCATAGCAGCTATAGGTGTATAAGACAGCATAGGGCTCGCTGTCACTACAATACAGATTACTGTTCAGAGGGCACACGTGTAGAGGTAACAAAAACCTGTTGTCCTCGGCGTTCCTCCTTTCATATATTCTCAATTGGATGGTGGCTTAGGGTTGCGATTCAACGCGTTTCACTGTCCGATCATCAGGAATCGCTGACAGTCCCATTATCATCTAGGTATAGCGTGGTGGGCATGGCTTCTGATGGCGGCCGTGCTAATTCCACAGGGCACTTTTCAATGGAAAAAATATGCCACAGGAACACAACCATAATCCGAAAAGGCATTTACAGAAATTTCTAACTATTGTTGTAAAACTAGTGATGCTCTAGATCATAACCTGAAAAACATTAGGAAAATCTGAATACTCCCTTGTCTTGCATTAAAGGGGTACTCCAGCGTAGAACGTTTCTGAACCATCATCCCTGGGCTGCTGGCATATAAAACAACAACCTTGACTTACATGCCGTTGCTCCTGCAGTGCCCCAGCTGTTCCTCTGGTGCCAACTTCTTCCAGGTTGCTGGTGGTCGACATGTCAACCTGCTGATCAGCTTATTGTTGGCCCCAGAGACGTCCCGCCTGGCCCAGCGATAGGCTGAGCAGCAGTGTGGCATATTAGGCTCCGGCGCCAGGAAGAAGACCAGTTACGGAGCTCAATACGTCACACTGCCGATCAGCCTATACCTGGCTTAGACGGATCATCAATGAGGCCAGCTAATAGCTGATCAGCAGTGTGACATGTCGACGACCAGCAACCTGGAAGAAGACGGCACCAGATGATTGGGGCCGCAATACCGGGGCACCGAGGGAGAGGCAGCAGATAGGTCCAGGATGTTGTTTTATATGCCTAGTAATAAAGATGGTACCCAGCACTCACCAGTGAAGCAAAGTGAAGATTTATTAAGCCATAGCGTGGTACTAGAGGGACACGTTTCGGCGTAGAAGCCTTCCTCAGCTGTTTGCCTCTAGTGTCGGAGGCTCATGACATCATGCCCACGCCCCAATCGTGATGTCACGGCCATGCCCCCTCAACGCAAGTCTATGGGAGGGGGCGTGACGGCAGTCACGCCCCCTCCCATAGGCTTGCATTGAGGGGGCATGACCGTGACGTCACGAGCCTCACCCCCGCATCGCCACTCATCCCGCACAGAGCTAAGTTCGCTCTGTGCACCGGATGTCTGGGGTGCCGCAGCCATGATTGCGGGGGTCCCGCGATCAGACATAATTTCCCCTATCCTATGGAAATTCGTCTAGGGACAAAGTACCCCTTTAATAATGTATCAATGTATTTAAATAAAGGAACATTTATGAAAATTAATGTGAAAATTACATATAATACGTATCCCATTGTTTTCAATAGGAATGTGTGGTAGTTTACATTGCTCACATCTTTCCACCACTGATAATAAATGAAATGTCACTTATTGACAAGTTTTGCACATGATATCCGGTAGCCTGATCACAGACCATCCACATTCAATAAAGCTAATCTGCTTCTAGGACTACAGCAAAATCTGCGGTAATACAGAGTGAAATATGCTGCAGGATATCCAGGGGCATCCCTCCGAATTCTGCTGTGTAATCCACAGGGCATAAATTATTGCACTGAAGATTGGAAGGATTAAAATGCTACATTTTATTGGTACAATTAAAATAGATTGCGCACAAAAAAAAAAAAAAATTGTATTGAACTAAACGGGCGCCATCCAGTATCTTAGCCTTTTTAGTTTTATATGTAGAATTGGCATAACACATGTACCACTCACTTTGATATCAGTAAAGTGCTGTGTATAGCAGAATTGCACTGTCCCAGTCTAGCAATTGCTTTAGAAGCCTAGTTTTAAGGTGCAGGGAAATCACTCATTTCACTCACATTGGTAGCAGTCCACCCCGCCCCTCAATGTAAGTCTATGGGAGGGGGCGTGACAGCTGTCACGCCCCCTCCCATAGACTTGCATTGAGGGGTGGAGTGTGACGTCACACATGGGAGGAGTTGTGACGTCCTGATCTTCCGTCCCCGTGGTCGAGATGGACTCAGCCTGAGGACCTCCAGCGGTTCCGGAAGCCGCTAAAGGTGGGTGCCGCATGGTAGATCCCGGGGGTCCCCAGCAGCGGGACCACGGCGATCTGACATCTTATCCCAATCCTTTGGATAAGGGATAAGATGTCTATGGGCGGAGTACCCCTTTAAAGGTGCATGCTCATAGTCCATATAATGTCCTCACAATACTTGTGCGTCCTATGTAGTAATACAGGAGTGTAATGTAATTATTCAGCATACTGGTGTGCAATAAAGTGCCCGTGCATAGCAGCTATGGGTGTATAAGACAGCATAGGGCTCGCTGTCACTACAATACAGATTACTGTTCAGAGGGCACACGTGTAGAGGTAACAAAAACCTGTTGTCCTCGGCGTTCCTCCTTTCATATATTCTCAATTGGATGGTGGCTTAGGGTTGCGATTCAACGCGTTTCACTGTCCGATCATCAGGAATCGCTGACAGTCCCATTATCATCTAGGTATAGCGTGGTGGGCATGGCTTCTGATGGCGGCCGTGCTAATTCCACAGGGCACTTTTCAATGGAAAAAATATGCCACAGGAACACAACCATAATCCGAAAAGGCATTTACAGAAATTTCTAACTATTGTTGTAAAACTAGTGATGCTCTAGATCATAACCTGAAAAACATTAGGAAAATCTGAATACTCCCTTGTCTTGCATTAAAGGGGTACTCCAGCGTAGAACGTTTCTGAACCATCATCCCTGGGCTGCTGGCATATAAAACAACAACCTTGACTTACATGCCGTTGCTCCTGCAGTGCCCCAGCTGTTCCTCTGGTGCCAACTTCTTCCAGGTTGCTGGTGGTCGACATGTCAACCTGCTGATCAGCTTATTGTTGGCCCCAGAGACGTCCCGCCTGGCCCAGCGATAGGCTGAGCAGCAGTGTGGCATATTAGGCTCCGGCGCCAGGAAGAAGACCAGTTACGGAGCTCAATACGTCACACTGCCGATCAGCCTATACCTGGCTTAGACGGATCATCAATGAGGCCAGCTAATAGCTGATCAGCAGTGTGACATGTCGACGACCAGCAACCTGGAAGAAGACGGCACCAGATGATTGGGGCCGCAATACCGGGGCACCGAGGGAGAGGCAGCAGATAGGTCCAGGATGTTGTTTTATATGCCTAGTAATAAAGATGGTACCCAGCACTCACCAGTGAAGCAAAGTGAAGATTTATTAAGCCATAGCGTGGTACTAGAGGGACACGTTTCGGCGTAGAAGCCTTCCTCAGCTGTTTGCCTCTAGGCAGACAGCTGAGGAAGGCTCCTACGCCGAAAGGCGTTCCTCTAGTACCACGATATGGCTTAATAAATCTTCACTTTGGATTATTGGTGAGTGCTGGGTACAATCTTTATTACTAGTACTAGTACGCTACCTCGTGCACCACCGCGTATTCCACGGAAGTGCCAACATACCTCTTAAGTTGTTTTATATGCCGGCAGCCTGGGGATGGTGCTTCAAAAAAGTTCTACACATTAGTAACCCCTTAAAGGGGTACTCCGCCTCTAGACATCTTATCCCCTATCGAAAGGATAGGGGATAAGATGTCAGATCGCGGGGATCCCGCCGCTTGGGACCCTCGGGATCTCGGCTGCAGCACCCACCTGTTGCGGCTTCCGGCAGCGCTGGAGGCTCTCATCCTAACGCCTCATGACCACGGTGACGCCCCCTCCCATAGACTTGCATTGAGGGGCAGGGCGTGACATCACATGGGGGCGGAGTTGTGACGTGGTCAGGAGCCGAAGCCTCCAGCATTTTCGGAAGCCGCAACAGGTGGGTGCTGCAGCCGAGATCCCGGGGGGTCCCCAGCGGCGATAGGGGATAAGATGTCTAGGGGCGGAACACCCCTTTAAAGCATTACCGTGATTTACAAAAAAAAAAACTTAAGACATGTCACACAGACACGTCAAAGGTGGGGTCTCTGCTATAGCCGGAAAAAGTGCGCGGCTGTGTGTTTTCTAGCTCTGTACTCAATCCGACTGACTGCAGAACACAGGCTCCCTCAATGGAGCCCTCATTCCTGCAGTATGATGTATAGTGCGGTGGGCCGGAAAGATGTGCTTCTTCCAGCTATATGAAGAGATGAATGGGGGTTTGAACACTTTTGACATATCTGTCATGACATTTCAGTAAATATCAATCTCTTGTGTGATTCAAATTCTGTGACAATGGCAACTGTTGGTCTAGGACAGTGCTTCCCAACCAGGGTGCCTCCAGCTGTTGCAAAACTACAACTCCCAGCATGCCCAGACAGCCAAAGGCTGTCTGGGCATACTGGGAGTTATAGTTTTGCAACAGCTGGAGGCACCCTGGTTGGGAAACACCAGTCTATGGGATGCCAGACTACAGTTTACAGAACATACCACGTCCACCATGAGGTGCGTCTTCCTGAGCATGCTTTTTCTTTCTGCATCCACCTCCTGTAAAAAAAAAAAACACAAGCTCAGGAAACCGATGGCTCGCCAACACATTCGTAACAAAATCTTATAATAAGGCCGGCTTGCAGGGGCGAAACACATCACCTTTGTCCATGTCTACCCATGTACCTGTTTTGATTCCGCAATAAAGCATTTCGTTCCTGACCTACCTGCGCTGGACCACCTCTTCTTGTCTACAAAATCTTATAATAATTGCAAATGTGGTGCTGAGATGTACTTTGAAATCCTTGAATTTTCCCTGCAGGAAATGCCTGAAGAGAATTAGGCTAAGTTCACAAGAAATCTGCAGCAAAACCACAAACGAGTTACATGAGAATTTTGCTGCTGATTTAGGGTATGTTCACAGGGCAGAAACGCTGGTCATTTGTTGTGGATTTTCCAAATTAACTTCAAGTTAAAAACGTCAAAAAATCTAAAGCAGATCTGCAACGTATTTGCCATATGTAAACAATGAATTTCACCCCTATATATATCTGACACAAAAGAAATCAATGGATACAAATCTGCAGGAGAAACTGATTTGTTGCAGATCTTAAATTGTGAAAAACTGGTTATTTTTCATGCAGATAAGTCTCCAGCATGTGGATAAAATTTGGAAAATCTTCTGATCAATTTGCTCAGCGTAAAACGGCTGTGTCCGATTTGAAAGCATAAAACTACGGTACCTCAGCAACGTGTTCTTGTGAAAAAATGAAGCTGTTCAGGTGAGACACTGCCACGACATAGAGCACGGGACACCAGGTCTGACGTAGGGCCCCTGTCACTAAGGTCCGGAAATAGAGACGCAAGAGATGCACGTTGTCTTCAGGAGGGGACGTGTAGAAACTCAGTGGGATGGGAAACTTGAAGAGAAAATACATGGGAAAGGATCAATAAAAGAAAAATGTATTCAAGTGGAACGATCAGGCCTCCTGTGCTAGAACACAATAGTAAAGATCCTGGTTCAGAGGATATATTGATTTTTACTATTTGAGTATTTTCTTTTTAAAAGCTACTTTGACTGAATGTGTCATCAAAAAATGACCAATTATTTATAACTGTTTTAACAATATTTTTAAAGATAATTTTTTTTGTGATTTTTTTTTTTATTTTGCTTTTTACTATTTACTTTTATTTTTTATTTTTATTTTTTTTAAAGAATCCTGAAATCTTGTTTCTATTCTGGCCACTAGGGCTAAAACTAAGCAGAGACTTCCTTTACTGTAGATATCCCTTCCCAGTAATGCAATAGACAAGAGCACAATGAAAGGTGACACTAGTATATAGATAACACTGGATCTACCACCATTTACAGCATAGATGAGTTTCCCTTCTTATAGAATGACCTCTAAAAAGGTCACAAAGTACACTCAGTCTGCAATTCACCTGGAAGGGACATCGCATGTCCATTGTCGCCTATGTCCATGGGTCCTGCAGTAAAGCATATCAGTAAATGCTGTTAAAGGGGTACTCCAGTGCTGAGTGTTTGGAACAAATTGTTCCAAATGCTTGGAGCCGGCGTCGGGGGCTCGTGACTTCGCGGCCCCGCCCCCTAGCCACGCCAACTCCCCTAGACTTACATTGAGGGAGCGGGGTGTGACGTCACGAGGAGGCAGGTGTGACGTCACGAGGGGGCAGGGCTGTGAAGTCACAAGCCCCCACGCTGGCTCTAAGCATTTGGAACAATTTGTTCCCAACGCTCAGCACCGGAGTACCCCTTTAAGAACAGCTCAGGTAGAATGGCAACCCCCCCCCCCATAATAAAATGTACACAAAAAAATAAAATAAAAATTTGCAATCAGAAAATCTTCCTCTAATCAGAAAAATATAGGTAATACATTCCGTTTAAAGGGAATCTGACATCAGAGTCACCTGCAAAACCCTGAATACACAGGTAGATAGCGTCGACGACCCTGTTTATAAAGCTGCTTACCGTGCAAAAATAGGTGTGTCTAAAAATTGCAAACCCTTAGAACACATTCACACTATGGAAGGGGACATCAGCAAACAATCTGGCGCTAGGGAAAAGCGCCATTTCAATAGAAGGCAATTCCTTTTTAGAGCGGATTCTGCGGAAAGAATAAACATGTTCATTGTTTCGGCAGAGTCTAGGGTTCCGCTTTCCGTAGTGTGAATGGCGCAGAAAAATCCCTCTGAGAACAATGGGAGGCTGCTGCACCGGATTTTCCATGTGGAATTCTGCTTAGAAAATCTTATTGTTTACAGGTCTGTAGTTATAATGGAGCTCTAAAAAAAATGTTACATAAGTTTACAGATCTACGGTCTAAGGGTACGTTCAGAGGAGCGGATTTACAGCGGATTTTACGCTGCAGATCCACCGCTGAAGGACCTCTGTATGCTGCCTTTACATGTGCCTGCTCAGAGAGGCAATACGCTGCTACGTGCAGACACACTGAAGCGATGTGCGAGTCGCCACACATGCGCGGTGTACTCGCACACATGGCGGCCGCTCCCCCTGCTCTATGAGCTAGGCCGAGAGCTGCCGCGATGTGAAAGTATACTGCACATGGGCGCGGCAACTCCCACATCTCTGTGTGTCTGCTCGTAGCGGCATATTGCCGCTCCGGGCAGGCACATGTAAAGGCCGCATACAATGGTCCTTCAGCGGCGGATCCGCAGCCACATACGTGCGGAAAATCCGCTCGTCTGAACGTACCATAAGGCACTGTTTTCCAACCAGGGTGCCTCCAGCCTTTGCAAAACTACAACTCCCAGCATGCCCGGACAGCCAACGGCTGTCCGGGCATGCTGGGAGTTGTAGTTTTGCAACAGCTGGAGGCACCCTGGTTGGAAAACACTGGTCTTAAGGTACTGTAACTTAGTGACCCAGAAGGGATATTATACAAAGTCACATTGGATTCATTTTACCTACATAAACTACCCAAAGCCTTGGTTCCATACATAATCTCCCCTCATGTCTCGTACAGAAAGCATAGCTTTATATAAGGAATTGATGTATACTTTAACACGTTACCTCTTTAAGGGGCACACACAGGGATCTCAGGCTGCTAACATGTTCCCCGAACAACGCTAGCCTGAGCTGGACACTGAAACGTCTTTGTAAGGGAAGAAGCACAAACGTTCCAAATAAGGGGTCCCCAAATGAAACCCCCTCAAACTGCTCCAAAAGGTCCATGTAAAAATCATAGAACGAAGCCAGTCCAGGAAGAGGTATGTCAAGCTTTAGGGACTCCATGAACGTCGGCTGACAATAAAAAACAGTCAGAGCGGCCGTGTACGTATGGACAGGACCTTCTAAGAAGAGGTCACTGCCTGTGAGGAACACACAAGCCAAGCGGGCCAGCTTTGCTGCGATGGGTATACCTTGTAAGGAACCCGGACGCCAGTTTTCCAAAAGAAAGATCCACTGTAGGTTCCTGGTTACGGTGTTCACCAGATCAGGAGGAAGAGTGTTCACGATATTCCCTCTAGTCTCCGCATTGGTCACTTTATTGTAGAGGTTGATCAATGGAAGGAACGACCAGTCGGATGGCAAAACTGGACCTTTGGCTTCCGGAAGCAACGCAGTCTGGACAAAGCAAGTCCTTTCCTGGTAGATAACCCTGGAATGGTTCAGGGCTTGTCCCATGTGTGCGAAGTGAGTCAAATAGCAAGTCCTGATAGACGGGAGATCTTTAAAGGCTTCTTCTAGGAGAGTGCCACGGCTTGGGGTGACACAGGTGGCGGCAGCGGAACTAGGGGGCACTTGTTTAGAGTCAGATGTAATGTGCAACCTATCCGACAAATCGGCTGCTTGAGGGCCTCCCGAGCTTCCTTCTCTGTGAAGACAGGAAAGTGATGGAGAGACAAAAACACCCACAAGACAAAAAGGGAAGTTGTCAGGTCTATAATTGGCAATTATAATAATTGCAGGTTTTTATACATTTTAGACACTTTTTGCGCCTTGGAACAGACGTGGGGCTAACGTGTGACTTAATGAACCTAAATTTAGATGCACCATTTTGACGTTTAAGGGGTACTCCGTTGGAAAACCAATCTTTTCAAATCAACTGTTGTCAGAAAGTTAAACAGATTTGTAAATTACTTTTTTAAAATCTTAATCCTTCCAGTACTCATCAGCTGCTGTATGTTCCAGAGGAAGTTATGCAGTTCTTTTCTGTCTGACCACAGTGCTCTCTGCTGACACCTCTGTCCATGTCAGTAACTGTCCAGAGCAGGAGAAAATCCCCATAGCAAACCTCTCCTGCTCTGGACAGTTCCTGACATGGACAGAGGTGTCAGCAGAGAGCACTGTGGTCAGACTGAAAAGAACTACACAACTTCCTCTGTTGCATACAGCAGCTCAAAAATACTGGAAGGATTATGATTTTTAAATAGAAGAAATTTACAAATCTGTTTAACTTTCTGGCACCTGTTGATTTGAAAACCGATTTTTTTTTCCACCGTAGTACCCCTTTAAGTAAGCCAATGTAAATTTGGTGCATCAATAGAATGTCTAGTCCAGTGTTTCCCAACCAGGGTGCCTCCAGATGTTGCAAAACTAAAATTCCCAGCATGCCCGGACAGTCTTTTGCTGTCCGGGCATGCTGGAAGTTTTGCAACAGCTGGAGGCACCATGGTTGGGGAACACTGGTCTAGTCCATCAAATGGCATTAGATAAAATATGCTAGTAAACTAGATCATCTAGTCTAGTTTACTAGTATTACTAAATCTGCCCCACTGATGCCATCAGTCAATTCTGATTATCGATATTTACAATCTGCAAAAAGCATTTGGTGACCTTAAAGACTGCTATAAATTGCTAAAACGTTTAGGGTATGATCACACGTAACGGATCCGCAGAGTATTTAACACTGCGGATCCGCTGATGACCGACCCTTTAGTGTGCCTCCTTCTGTGCCTGTGGTATCTGCTCTTATACGCCGCTACGAGCAGACACACAGGGACCTGCGAGCCACGCGTGCTCAGACATTATGAGGCAATAACCACAACTATTAGTATGTACTTATGATTTCTATTTTCATACATGTGTTCTGCATCTGCCGATTGGGCCTTCATATAGAAAAAAAAAAGTGTTCCCCGCACCGATCACTAACCCAGACAAAGCCAGTAAGTGCAAAACTTTGGGTGGTCGGAGCTCCTATGTTACACCATTCACCCCTTGGTATGATTTAAATTTGTACTATTGCTTTATGTGTAGACCTTGAACTTTTGGCTAGCGCTTTGTGTAATCTGGTGACCCTTGTTATATTTTCTGCTTCACTGTTATTGTGGTTTTGCAAAGTGACTGTATGTTTCTATACATCATCTTGAATTCTGGGTTTTAGGTCCTTGTCTGCCCCTTATACTCCAGGAGTCCCACTCTGCTCTGTCACTATTGGGGTGTTTTCTGGATTGTATCTTTGTATTTTACATGATTTTGAATGTATTGTGTCTTACAATTGTTGTTTCAATAAAGATTAATGATTTTGTATCTATATATGCCTTTTTCTTTGGTATTATACTCTTTTGGTGCGCAGGATCTTACTTTTTGGGGATATTAGTATGTTAAATAAATAAGAAGCCAAATTAAAAGGAAAGCTGTCAGCTCTATGTTATGCTCAGAGCTTAAGTGTCAAGGAGGTGGTGTCTAGCCCCGGCATGCTTGCCTCCTCCCTCCCCCACACCTTCCTTCCTTGACTGATTGATGTACAAGGCTCAGAACTAGAACTGAGACCCTATCAGTCAATCAGTCCCCACTTACTTGACACTTGAGCTCTGATTATCATCTAGAACCATGGACACTTTAGATTGTATTAAGCTATATAAAATATCAACAAATATGTTACAGACTACATACAATGATAAACAAAAAACTAGTTAAGAACATAGACAATTTTTAAAAAATATTTCTACAATACACTAGTCTTTTTCTATACGTTTACTACACAGCAAAGACTTACGGCATAAAAGTTGGATTAAAGGTAAAGGAAGAAATAATCTTATGAGCCAGATGTTCACTGCCGGGCAGGAGTCGACTCAGTAGGACAATGGAGACAGAATGACAAAGTGATGCATGCTGGGAATGTTCTGGATACATAGCTGCCTATTTGAAAAGAAACAGAAGACACAAAAAAAGTGATTACAATATCTTCCTATATATACTGAGAATGAAAAAAAAATGGAAAGATTAATAATGCATAGAAAGAAGATATATAACAACATCAATATCAGTACTATGAACAGGCAGCAAATTATATGCTGATTTTGAGGCTGGGTTTTTTTCGGAGCAAATTTTGCCAGCATAAGTACTAGAGATGAGCGAATTTACATTAAATTCGATTCGTCACGAACTTCTCGGCTCGGCAGTTGATGACTTATCCTGCATAAATTAGTTCAGCTTTCAGGTGCTCTGGTGGGCTGGAAAAGGTGGATACAGTCCTAGGAAAGAGTCTCCCAGGACTGTATCCACCTTTTCCAGCCTACGGGAGCACCGGAAAGCTGAACTAATTTATGCAGGATAAAGTTATCAACTGCCGAGCCGAGAAGTTCGTGACGAATCGAATTTACTGTAAATTCGCTCATCTCTAATGAGTACACTTTAAGCATGATAAAATGCAAAAAAAAATATAAAAACACTAACCAATTTATATAACAGAGATAATACGAAGTACTGAAGGTGGTACTCGTGTCGCAGGAGCCAGCTGGAGGATGGAGTCACTGGGGGGCTTGGGCATTCACTTATCTTGCGTAGGTAATTTTGAAGTCCTTTGTATTCCCAGATAAAGGAAAACTGCACAAAAGTAAAACATAACCTGTAAGCCTTCATTCAGTAATAGCACGAAACATCAACGTCGCTAACATCCATCATTTAAGGAGTAGTCTCATGGAATAAAACTTATCCCCTATCCGCCGGAGAGAGTTTAAGTGCTGAGACCCCCCCCCCCCCCCCCCCCGCGATCTCCCTGTATGGAGCACTAAACACAAATTAACCCAGGTAAGTCTGGGACCAAAATTCTATATATTCACAATAACAATATTCACAAGGCCAGGGCACTAAGGTTCTAATTGAAGACTGACTAAACTTAATAAAACTGATAAAACTTTAATGAGATTACATAAATAAAACCTGGTGATAAATGACTGTTAAAATTAGCGTCACTATCTCCTATATATATATATATATATATATATATATATATATATATATATATATACACATACACTGGTCCCTCAAGTTACAATATTATTTGGTTCCAGGTTGACCATTGTATGTTGAAACCATTGTATGTTGAGACCATAACTCTATGGAAACCTGGTAATTGGTTCTGAAGCCACCAAAATGTCATCCAAAAATAGGAAAAAGTCAGGATTAAAGAAAAATAAGTAGATAACTAATACAGATAAAGCAAATCCTTACATATAAAAGTAAGAAAGATCTGCTGGGAGCTGTATATCACTGTCTAGGCCAGTGTTTTCCAACCAGGGTGCCTCCAGCTGTTGCAAAACTACAACTCCCAGCATGCCTGGACAGCCGTTGGCTGTCCGGGCATGCTGGGAGTTGTAGTTTTGCAACAGCTGGAGGCACCCTGGTTGGGAAACAATGGTTTATGTAGGGGACAGGAGCTTCTTCAGGGTCCTATACAGTACAGCCAGTGTCCCAAATGGAGCCACCCTTACCTGGTGTCCAAAGGAGCAGCTAAACCTGGCACAGGTAAGGAATAGTACAGAACTTGTAGTTCCTCCCTGTACTGTAGGGGGCGCTACCAGACACCAGTCAGTGCATATGTTTCAGTAATAGAGGTGATTTACCAGTGAATGCCCATTCTGGTTGGTCAGTTCCTCCAGTTGTGACACATTTCACAGATCTGGACTGTCCATAGCATTGTATGTGGAGTCTGGTTTCAAGTTACGATGGTCCAGAAAAGACCATTTTATGTTGAAACTATTGTATGTTGAGGCCATTGTAACTTGAGGGATCACTGTATATCACTGTGCGTTGTTGGTGTCACCAGCAGGTTGTAAAACCAAAAACGATCTGCAATATACCTCCTATTGTCCTACTGTCCGGTGGGGCCTACAGGTTCCTCCACCTTATTGATAGGTATGAATGAGCGGTGCCTACAGGCTATTACCACCCACTGCTGGTGGGGCCTACAGGCTCTTCCATCGAGGTTGCTGCCAACCACGGTCTTTTATAGTGAGTATATATTATTACAGGAGTGACGCAATTAAAAACAAAAGTAATTGCCCCCCTCTACATGTTTTGCTGTATGGCGCAGGGACTCTCCAACGCCCTCTCCATATTTCTCCATAGGAGAGCTGAACATAGCTGAACGGCCCTCCCATAGAGATAAATGGAACGAAGGAGATTATGTACGTGTGAAAAACAAAACAAGTGCATGCAGTTACTGATCCTGCAGCTACTGACTGTGTAAAAGCAGCATTACGTTCACAGAGCATTGCCTAGGCTACATATAATTGGGCCTACTTTGGCGCTAAGAACAGGACAAGGTACATACAGCTTTGCTGCCACTAAAGCCTTTGCAAAGCCTTGATGAAAAGTAACCAACGTGTGTGTATACAGCTCCTATGCAGACCCACGTGTATCCAATTTTGCCCATTTTACCTTGCTGACCAGCCCCTTGTGGATGTTGGTGACGCTGCAGATCAGGTTGAGCACAGCTGTCAGGATGGGGTAAGGGGAACTCTTTCCAGGCAGGCTGAGTGACGGCTTTCCTCCTGCGCAGCTTAATGTTACAATACTGTTCACAGACTCCGGCAACGGGGAGCAGGAAAGTGGATTGGACACAGCAGAGCAAGACCTAACAGAAAAGGAAAAAATTACCGGGAAGATGTAATGCTAAACATAATTTTACTTTAAGGCTGGGTTCACACCACGTTTTGTTAAATACGGTTCCCGAATAAGGTTGGGAGGAAGGGGGGCGGGGCTTAATCGCGGAGCCCGTACTCAGCCGTATTCGGGAACCGTATTTAATGTATGTCTATGAGCCGACCGGAGTGAACCGCAGCCTCCGGTCGGCTTCGCTTTCGGCCGTATGCGGTTTCTCGACCGCAGGCAAAAACGCCGTCAACCGCGAGGCTGCAGTTCACTCCAGTCGGCTCATAGACATACATTAAATACGGTTCCCGAATACGGCTGAGTGCGGGCCCCCGCGATTAAGACCTGCCCCCCCTCCTCCCAACCGTATTCGGGAACCGTAAGTACAAAATGTGGTGTGAAAGCACCCTAAGATGGGTTATCATTTTCCCTAGGACATGATAGTCTTAGGCTGGGTTCACACCACGTTTTTGCAATACAGTTCCTGTATCAGGTTTTTGATTAAAAAAAAAAAAAAAAAAAATACAGATTCCTCAAAACCGGACTAAACTGTATCAAAACGAGTGTACAAATTTGTATCTGTATATATCGTATACGGTTTGAAAAATGATGTCCGGTTGCATCAGTTTTTTACGAAAAAAAACGTATAGGTGGTAGGCCACGGTTTTCTGTCCGGAAAAAAAAAATTTAAAAGTAAAAAAAAACCCGTATGGTTTGAAAAACAGAGACAACCGTATACAATATGGTGCATAAGGTTTTGAATGGGAAGTCTATGGGCATGTTTTTCTGTGCGGCTGCATACTTTTTTTTTTTAATGAAACCGTATGCCAAAACCGTATAGCAAAATCGTGGTGTGAATCCACCCTTACTTATAGTCCTTATTGTGGGACACAGGAGTATAGACTGCTGCCGCTAGGAGGTTTTAAAGGGGTACTCCACCCCTAGACATCTTATCGCCTATCCAAAGGATAGGGGATAATATGTCAGATCGCGGGGGTCTTGCTACTGGGGACCCCTGGGATCTCGGCGGCAGCACCCACCTCAACGGCTTCCGGCAACGCTGGAGGCTTCGGATCCCAACCACGCGAGCGGAAGAGTGTGATGTCACGACTCCGCCCCTGTGTGACATTACGCCCCGCCCCTCAATGCAAGTCTATGGGAGGGGGCGTGACGGCCGTCACGCCCCCTCCCATAGACTTGCATTGAGGGGATGGGGCGTGACGTCACACGGGGGCTGAGGAAGTGAGGAGCAGGAGAAGTCAGAACACGAAAGGAAGGCACACTACCAACTGGAGAATGACCGAAGCAGAGAAACCAAAAATGGTGGGTGCTGTGTCCCCCAATAACGTATAGAAGAAGGAGATTTTACAGTCGGTACAAAAATTCTTTTGTCTCATTAGAGAACACAGGAGACCATGGGATGTCCAACAGCAGTCCCTGGGAAGGGAAGAGAAATGAGAAAACCTCAAATTAACTACACTGCAAGGAAGAACTGGCCAGACAGGTTTCTACCTCCTACTGACACTATATTAAAACGGACTAGCTCAGTGGCAGTAGGCGGGTATAGGGGAGGAGTCACTTTATTTTTTACTTCGTGTCAGAGCCTCCTAGTGGCAGCTGCCTATAACATGCTCTCCTGAGTCCTCCAATAAAACGAGCTAGAAAAATGACAAGCAGGGAAGAAGACTATTTCTCGGAAAATGTGTGTCCTCAAGCACTCGACTTGAAAGATGGACAGCATATTGTAATATCCTCTAAACACTAGGTGGCGCTGTGCTATGTAAGTAAACATCATAACTCTTTACGAATGTATGTGGCAAACATAGTTCATTTTTATTATCTATACAATGAATATTGGTGGGACAACCCCCTGTAAGTGCTTAAAGAGTACCTCTCATTAACTTGATACATTTTATAATCCTCCCAGTTCACTGCCCCCATCATGATAAACCACCCCCTGCCTTTATTTTTATAATTTTTTAGTTTTCTACCTTGATATTGCTCTGTATTTTCTGCTCAGCCTCAGTCAGATTCACAGACTGGGAAGGAGCATTACCCAGCAGGCGTGACATCATCTTAAGCCATACAGGGGAGAACTTCCTCCCTCACTCTGCTGCACACAGCCCAGAGCAGTTCAGTGTGAGATGAGCTATGATTGGCCAAGGCTTGACACACCTCCCGTGTTTGGACTTCTGCCAGGCCTGCAGGAGTCCAAAGTCTTTGCATGAGATGAGGGGGAGAAATGTGCTCTGGAAGTAGGGGGACACCTAGTGGCAGCTTTTTTAAACACATAAAACATAGAAAACTTTTTTTTTTTTTTTTTTTTTTTTTAAACAAAGTACATTAGAAAGATTTTTTTATTTACCATAAGGAGTGCGATAGCAACAATTAGTTTTAATGAGAGTGCCCATTTAATGACATGAGATTTATGTATATAAAACTTTATTAGTCCTATTCTACAGCTGTATTATGCCTATGCTGCAGCATCAAAGGTTTCAGGGTAGTTCATATTTTTACAATTTCTTATAGAATCTCCAAAATTAAGCATTGCTGTAAAAAAAAAATATATATATTTAATTATACATTACCGTAAAAACTCATATAACCCCATACTGAAAGCCTTACCGCAGCTTTGTACATCTTAGTTATTATATTTATAGCTTTGGAAGAGTTAGTTTGCGCTGCTCTTGTTTCAAGGCTCAGATCTGCATATAAGATACTTCTGGACCACTGATCGTGTGAGGCCAACATTAAATAACACAGAAATGCTTTTACCTGAGAGAATCCCACATGGATTGAACAGCTGCATGACGGAGGAAAGGTAGGAGCACGTTATCTGTCAGCTTCTC
The DNA here is from genome assembly GCF_029499605.1 of Hyla sarda. Classification (NCBI taxonomy): domain Eukaryota; kingdom Metazoa; phylum Chordata; class Amphibia; order Anura; family Hylidae; genus Hyla; species Hyla sarda. Next base: position 24,852,182 of record NC_079199.1, on the reverse strand, counting down.
AACTTCTTCATTGCATAGAACAGTATTCAGTGAGGGCTAAGAAAGAGGAAGCATAGTACTTATATTAGATATATGTATATTTACCATGTATATCTACACAAGAAAAATGCAAAACTGTAAAAGGAAACCGCTTAGGCCAGTTTTTCCCAACCAGTGTGCCTCCAGCTGTTGCAAAACTACAACTCCCAGCTGGCCGGGACGGCCAAAGGCTGTCCAGACATGCTGGGAGTTGTAGTTTTGCAACAGCTGGAGGCACACTGGTTGGAAAACACTGGCTTAGCACACCTGTCGACTTGCTGCTTTATAGTAAGAAGCCATGAAGTTGATGGATGTTGTGGTCAGGGGTTGGAGAAGGTCCCAAGTGTCACAATGGGATATTTCCTGCAGACATCTCCTCAGGCATCCTTCTACTACAGGAAGAAGTCCAGTGATGTCAGCCCAGGACACAGGAGGTGGAGGAATCTGAGATTCTGTATCTACAGCTGTGCTAAAAAACAAGCAAAAAATGTATTTATTAAAAGGAATAAAGCATTGGCAGAAACATCTGTATAATAAGTCGATTTTTTATGCTTACCGTAAAATTCATTTATTGATTTTATTTTATTTATATAGCGCCTACAGATTCTGCAGCGCGTAAAATCTCTTTCTTGGAGGATCCATTGGGGGACACAGAGACTGTGGGTATATTGCTGCTGCCACTAGGAGGCTGATACTAGGCAACAAAAAGAAAGTCAGCCCTTTCCAGCAGGATAAACCCCGCCTACAGACTGAGCTAATCCGTTTACTCCCAAAGCAGTAGGAGAGGACCGAAAGGGAAAGGAAAAAAAAGAAGCTGTCCGAGGGAACCACAGACAAAAAATAACCAAAATAGAGAAAGAAAGAATGTTGGCACTGCTTCAGGGGTGTTTTGCGGTATCGGATAAGTGGAGCTTGCCACCAACTCACGGTTTCTTATGGCGACCGCCGGTGCTCTTTCCAGACAGAACAGGTTAGCAGCTAGGCAGAAAGAAGACGAAGGCACACGGAGCTTGGTCTGCGGTGGTTTATTCCAGGACAGGTATGAACAGCAGCTAGGTCAACGAGTCGTTTCGTGCACACCTGCGCTTAATCAATGACCTCACCGCGGTGAAGTCATTGATTAAACACAGGTGTGAAATGACGCAGGAGTAGATAGCGGTTGAGGAGCTTCAGATCCACAATCTGTTGGATGGAGCCCCCATTTTTTGGGACGAGAAAAAGAACTGAGACGATCACTCCCTGAGCGAGAAGGGTCTGAAGTGCGACCCGAAAAGCCGCCGCCAAGGAAGGAGAACAAGGAGGTCAGGATAAAAAAAAGCGGGGACAAACTACCTCCTACCCAAAAAGAATTCCCGGGTGGGGGCGACTCTTCAAGCAGAGGGAGGCTTACGGTGTCTGACTTGGCTGCAAAGCGGCCTGAACGGTTATCAGAATTTCAGGAAGGGCGTGCCTTGGCGTTCCTATCCTGTGAGGGCGCCGGCCTGGCTGCCCGAGCCAAAGGACAGATAGGGCCGTAAGGAGGTTGATTTCCGGCAAGACTTGTTCTGTGGTAGTAAGGAGCTCTTACCTCCAGTAGCCTCAGAGATAATCTCGTCCAGGAGTTTTCCAAAGAGCCGGGTCCTGGAGAAAGGAAGTTCCGTGAGAGACTTCTTAGAAGCGGCATCGGCGTCCCAAACCACCAGGTTACCTGTAGCAAAAGCCGTACAACGGGCGGACTGCAAGGAAGCAGAGCACGAGTAGTCACCAGCGTTGGAGAGTTGAAGTGCAAGATATGCCAAACCCTCCGAAGGGGCCCCGGACAAAATGCCCTGGCAGAGTTGGGAAGCCCAAACAGATAGGGCTTTGGACACCCATGCAGAAGCGAAAGCGGGAAGGATGAACCCGCCGCTTCAAAGGCGAATTTGGCCAGATTCTCAATCCTCTTGTCCACCGGATCCTTAAAGGAGACAGCATCCGCCAATGGTAGAGTAGTCAATTTAGACAGATGGGAAACTGGAGGATCCACAGCAGGCGGCGACGTCCATTTGGCAATCAAGTCCTGGGCAAATGGAAACTGTGCCTGAACCATCTTAGTCCCTTGGAAGCGTTTGTCTAGATGCTTCCCATGCCACTTCCAGTAAGGTGTCAAATTCAGCATGAGAGATGAATACTTTAGGAGAGAGACGGGAGCGGTCGAAGGAAACTTCTGGAGCTGGGTCCGAAGTTCCGGGGTCCTTCAGGTGAAAGGTGTCCCTGATGGCTGACACCAGCTGTCCACGATGTCGGACACACTGTTTTGGTCCTCTGAGTCAGAGGCAGAACCCGATGTCTCATCTTCCAACTGGTGGAAGGAGCCCTAGATGAAGGCGAGGCGGACCTGGCGCATAGAGCTGGAGACCTTGGAAAGCAACCAGGAGAGCGGCCCCTAGAACAGTGGTGCTGCCGGTGTGCCAGGGGGAGGAGTGAGATCCATGAGGAGAGCGCCCGTCCCGAGCTCGGGATTCCAGAGAAGAGCCAGAGGAGAACACCTTAGGGTGCTTGTGAGATCGCCCGAAACAAGGATCAGGGGAAGGGGAGCAAGCCTCTCAGGAGGGCGGGTGCAAGGAATCTCTCTCCAATGCAGTCACCAAGGGAAACCTGCACACACTGATAGAAGGTCAGTGACCCCCAGTGCGCGTTCTGAAAGGTAATAGGATGGTGGTGAGTAGGGGGCCATGGCTGCTCCGCCCACTCCCTGCCAGCCGCCGAAATGAATGGCTGGTGGGGAGAGGGCAGAGCAGCCACGGCCTCATTTAATGATCCCCGACGGTCCAGTCGCCTCAGACATGGAGGGGGCCAAAAGTGAAAGTAACTGCCGGCCAAGCGTGTGCAGCGCAGCCGACGGGGAGAGGCGCATAAGATGAAGGTGGCGATGGCAAGAGTACTGCTCGCCAAGATAAGGGGGACTGCTGAGCTGCGGGTCTCTGGAGGAATTCACCCGAGTACAGAGTGCTGGCCCCGGAGAAAGAACACCCGAGCAGAGTTTGGAAGAGTGGGCCCAAAGCAGGGGGACTCCAGAGGTTGAGAACCCCGAATAAACGATAGACACCAGGGAAAAGGGCGGGGGGGGGGGGGGGGGGGGGGGTGAGTTAAAATACTCACCCTGTGTAAAACTTGCCTATCGAAGTCTTCAGCCAGCCATTAAACACCTGCATCATGATGGGCTGAGACAGCGAGACGAGCAGGGAAGGCAGGGGGACTCGGACCCAAGGTACAACCCCAGGTGCTGACCGGTGGCGAGAAGGGGTTTACAGTGCATATGTGTCTATGCATGTGCCCCTTCTTCACATATGGGGGAACAGGTAGCGCCATGCTCCTGATCCCGCCACCTAAAAAGAGAGAAATAAAAGGGAGAAAAACCCTAAATACACATCCCTGAACTAAAAAATAAAAAAAGTAAAAGACCAGGTCTGGAGAACTGTGTCTGCCTCCTGTGGGCACTAAGCTAAAACTGATTAGCTCAGAGTCTGTAGGCGGGGTATATCCTGCCAGGAGGGGCCGACTTTCTTTTTGTTCCCCAGAGGCAGCAGCATATACCCACAGTCTGTGTCCCCCAATGGAGCCAACCGAGACAACAGCTTTTTATACCTTCAAAATTCATGTCCATGTAGTAGTTATCTTCTTAATTTCCGACTGGGGCTGAACTGTGACCATCACCTATTGTGAATGGCCTGATCCAGTCTTATCTAAACACTGGCGTCACCTTTCACTTTAATCTTTTCTGTAATAGGGGGACAATTGCTGAACAGGAAGAGTCAGATTATTATTAGGTTTAATGGTCAGACTGTAAACTGCAAGTCTGCAGAGGGTTCGGCGATGTAGGCAGAGGAGCATGGGCTGGACTGATTGGGCTCCTGACTTGCTGGTGAATGCCCCCTGGGCTCCTGAGCTTAATTTGCATAACAACAAACAATTATAGCTCTGTACGGGAAAGGACTATAGATAAAAAAAAAGGGTATGCCTGGAATCCTGATGACTATCCCTAAGTAGCCATGTGCTTATTCACGCCTATGTTTTTCTGCTGACCGGTTTGCTTTAAAAGAGATTAAAAGGGGTACTCTGCTGCTAGACATCTTATTCTCTATTTAAAAGAAAAGGGGATAAGATGTCTGATTGCAGGGGTCAAACAATCTCTCGCAGCACCCGCATTCTAAACAAACGCCAGGTTGGGAGTGGTCATGCCACACCCCCTCTATTCATGTCTATGGAAGGGGGCGTGTCAGCCGACACGCCCCCTCTCATAGACATGAATAGAGGGGGTGTGAGGTCACGAGGGGGCGTAGCAAAACATCATGGGGGGCCTGTCGTGATGTCACAATCGCACCCTCCGACTCCAAGCATTCTGAACAAAATGTTCAGAATACTGAAGGACCGGAGTACCCATTTAAGCATTGACATGCAGGGGTGCTCTCTCTAGCACCAGAAAGTAAACTCTATTCCTTCTGGAGGGGAAAAGAAAAAAAAAATACACTTTTTGACATTGACTGTTGCAGACACTGTCTCAGGTAGCGTCACATAGACTGACCATATTAAATGGGCCTAATCTGTATCTAAATACACAGGCAACTCTGCAACATAGCAACCTGAAATCTGGGAAAGAAATCTGAGGGTATGGTTTACATTTTCTGACACAGAACCCAATACAGATTTTGTTCAACAGAAAAATCTATAGTGTGAACAGGATTTCCCAATCCCAGGGCATAGGGGCTCTAACGTTATGTCTTTATGCTAGTACCTGTGAAGCTGCGCCTCGAGCTCGGCTGTACAGGCCGCAGTCTGAGACACATGAGAAAGCAAAGTGATCACAGCAGCCGCCCGATGGATAGAGGCAGTCGGGGGGGTTGTGTTCCCTTTGCAAGAGGTGATCAGAGTGGGAAAGGACTGGAGGATTCCCAAAAGTACAGGGTACAGATCTCTGGAAGAGAAAAAAAACATGACACAGCTTTAGGTTATTTTGTTATATTCACAGATATCATGAACACCAACAACAACAAAAAATTATAATATAGATATATATATATATATATATATATATATATATGTATGAGGCCAATTAATTAATTATATATAAATATATATAAAGGAGGCCAGATGAAGCACTAGTCAATGCGGAATGGCTGCTATAGCTTTGCTGTATCCCCCTGCACGATCTCCCCTTAGATGTATTCGTGAGTATCCAAAAAGAAGAGATATGATGATGTGGTGAGTGCCGACAGGCTTTATTTCTCCTGTACTTAATATTGGGATATCCAAACAGGAGCATGTCTAATCAGGAAGACTCATAGGAGGAAACAAAATGTATAAACTGAATATGTGTGCCGACAATCTTTATTTCCCCTGTACTATATATTTGGATTATTTTTGTTAAGTCAGAGCACCAATATATACGTCTGCATTAATTGCACCTACCTTCTTCCCGGCATCCCTGGAAGTGAGTGTCTTGAGCTGTGCCGAACTATATGGTTCTTTCTTTGTGATGGATATCCCAATATTAAAGGGGTTATCCAGTGAAAAACTATTTTTTTCCATATCAACTGGCTCCAGAAAGTTAAACAGATTTGTAAATTACTTCTATTTAAAAAAAAATATTAATCCTTCCAGTACTTACAGCTGCTGAAGTTGAGTTGTTCTTTTCTGTCTGAGCACAGTGCTCTGTCTGTCTGTCTCAGGAACTGTCCAGAGCAGGAGAGGTTTGCTATGGGGATTTGATCCTACTCTGGACAGTTCCTAGAACAGACAGAGGTGTCAGCAGAGAGCACTGTGGTCAGAAGAACCACTCAACTCCAGCAACTGATAAGTACTGGAAGGATTAAGATATTTACAAATCTGTTTAACTTTCAGGAGCCAGTTGATATGATTTTTTTTATTTTAACCAGAGTACCCCTTTAACATCACAACAAAAGATACGGCTATTCTTGTAGCAATGAAGGGGTTTTCTATACAGCAAGGCAGCAGGGATAATTATACAGACTTTTTAAAGCTTTTTTCCAACATTGGCCTGGTTATAGAGGCTTCTTAGCGCACAGACGTACTTCAGTAACTAACCTGTATAAATCACAGGCCTGGCCATATCCAGCAGCTATAGCCCAGAAGCGAAATGTTTCTGTACTTAATCTCTCCGCTTCTCCCTTAACAAGAGGAAGATCTTGGGGCTCCTGAGCCACAAACCTGCTGAGTCGGCTCCTCATGTCAAAGGTGTTCAACTACAAGAGAAAACCAACACATGGTTAATACTGATGGTTTTACAGTAAGGGCATCACATAAATGTCCACCAATATACATGGCAATCTTACAAATTTAAATTAGAACAGATCAGCAAAATTGCGATATTCCAATATACTTACTAGTCTGGCAGCAGCATGACGACCTGAGGAAGCTAAGACCCTTAGAAACTTCATGGCTGCAGCGCAGGGCACACCATGGAGACTGGAAGGGCCAGGGGTATCAGTTTCCATTTCCATGCTCCATTGCATGGGCAGGAACTCACGTACAACCGTCTCCATCAGCCGTGGACAATCCAGAAGCTACAGAGAAGACAGCAAAGAGTTATCTCAAACCTGAATATTTTTTGTTAGGGCTACACAAAATCATAATTTGGACAAGCCAAATATTTATGCGATTTTTCTGCAACCTGTTGTCCTGTGACTTAGTCGTGGCAATTTGATAACATTTAAAAAAAAAAAAGCAAAATCAGAGCAGTTTCACGTAACTTACACTGAGGTCACTGCTTGTAAAGTTGTGTGTGAATTGTGACCAAGAATCCAACTGGTTTGGAATTTTCTGCGTATTAAGGTCTCATCAGAACGGGTTGCACTGCAACCACACTAATAATCATCTGATGCAACGTCCGACACTCTGATCTTAAGGTCATGTGACCAAAGTCACTGTGCAGCCACGGCCAAAATGATTGTGCAACTTGTGTACAACCTGCAACTGCACAACGTTGTCATAGATGCAATGTTAAAGAGGTTTTTTTTTTTTTAAATCAACTGGTGCCAGAAAGTTAAACAGATTTGTAAATTAGAAGAAGGAAAAGTGGAACGGCCGGGACACTTAAAACTCCAAGTTTATTGCAGCTTTAAAATCATCAGGAACAAGGTGAACAAGCAGATAACATGCACGGTTGACGCGTTTCGAGCCTAAGACTCTTTAACGAAATCTATAGCATGTGCAAAATGTTATCATATTTATAGTCAGGGGGCGGGAGGGGGAGTGGACAGTGATGGTCACCACCTACTGGGGTATTAACCCCCTGTGGACTTTCACTGAGCGCTCTCACACCTCTTACACATAGATACCAATATCAGCTGGAAAACCACATCATCTGTACAAAAAGTATAAAATATGAAACCAACATAAAAACAATAATGGCTGGAAAAACTTTTTGTTTCAGAGACAAGTACAAAAACAGAGCAGCAATTTTCCTAGTAAAGAAAAAATAAATCAGCACGGTTATTCAACCCTTTTGGCTGGAAGCAATCAAATCGGTAAATCCACAGGGTCTCGTGGTCTGAGTGCCTTCTGCCAGTTGCCTTCTCTGATTTGTTTGTGGACTCTTTCAATGGCAAAAAACGCATGCAGGAAGGAAACGTCACCAGCATGAACATGTGGTCCTAGAATGGATTGGTATTGGTGTGCATGAACGCTGGTCTGTACAGAGCCCTTGGCACTTGATGACTAGTACATATCAGCGTCTGCAATTTAAACCCACTGCCCCCTTTAAAGGGGTACTCCGCCCCTAGACATCTTATCCCCTATCCAAAGGATAGGGGATAAGATGTCAGATCGCGGGGGGCCCGCTGCTGGGGATCCCCGCAATATAGCAAGCAGCACCCACCTGTAACTGCTTCCAGAAGCGCTGGAGGTTCTCTGGCTAATTCCTCCCGACCACGGGGACACGGGGACGGAAGATCGTGAGGTCACGCCCCCCCCCGCCCCCTCAATGCAAGTCTATGGGAGGGAGCATGACGGCGGGACCCCAGCAATCTGACATCTTATCCCCTATCCTTTGGAGGGGATAAGATGTCTAGGGGCGGAGTACCCCTTTAAAGAAGATCTTAGTAAGCTACTGCAAGAAGGCTTAAAACTAGGGATATTTACATAAAAGGAGGTGGATTACATTCTTGTCCCTGACCCTATTATCCCCATTTACCATTTTTTACCAAAAGTACATAAAGACAGATTCCCGCCGGCAATGCATCCCATCGTCGCGGGAATCGGATCTCTTAATGAACGTCTCTGTTCTTGGCTTGATTCTGCCTTATGCCCTCTGGTTGAGTTGTGCCCCAGCCATATAAAAGATACTAAACATCTGTTATCTTTGTTAGATGACATGGTTTGGGATGACTCGATGTCCTGGCTAGTCTACGACATTGAGTCGTTATATACATCTTTACCCCACACAATGTCCGTACAGGCCATCTCAGATATTATGAAACAATTTTCATTATACGATTCAGAGTTGCAGGGGTTTATTCTGGATGTTTTGCGTTATGTGCTGTGACATAATTTTTTAATGTACGAAAATGTTTTCTATCTACAAAAAACAGGAGCCAGTATGGGGGGGGCGAAATCCTCTCTAACTGTAGCACATTTTTTGTATTTTTGGTATGAAAACCAGTATATTTTCAGTGAAACCAATCCATTCTTGGACCACATAAAGCGGTTCAGTAGATATGTGGACGACATTGTCATCATGTGGATGGGTAATACCCCAACAGGTGTTGACCATTACTGTCCACTCCCCGCCTCCCGCCCCCTGACTATAAATATGTTACAATTTTGCACATGCTATAGGTTTCATTAAAGTCTTAGACTCGAAACGCGCCAACCATGCATGTTATCTGCTTGTTCACCTTATTTCTGATGATTTTAAAGCTGCAATAAATTTGGGAGTTTTAAGTGTCCCGGCCGTTCCACTTTTCCTTCTTCTGCTTGTCGAGAGTTGGACCGTGCACCCCGCCCCCAGGGAGCTGACAACTTCCTTGCTGTTAGATTTGTAAATTACTTCTAATTAAATATCTTAATCCTTCCAGTACTTATCAGCTGCTGTAAGCTCCACAGGAACTTCTTTTCTTTTTGAATTTCCTTTCTTTCTGACCACAATGCACTCTGGTGAAACCTTAGTCTGTATCAGAAACTGTCCAGAGCAGGAACAAATCCCCATTGCAAACCTCTCCTGCTCTGGACATTTCCAGACATGGATAGAGGTGTCAGCAGGGAGCACTGTGGTCAGACAGAAAAGAAATTCAAAACGAAAATAATTTCCTGTTGAGCATACAGCAGCTGATAAGTACTGGAAGGATTACGATTTTTAAATAGAAGTAATTTACAAATCTGCTTGTAAATGTTTGTAACTTTCTGGCACCAGTTGATTTAAAAATAATTGTTTTCTACCGGAGTACCCCTTTAATGCTGGCATAGTCATGTACGACTTCACCAAAACATCCATTAAATCTGGATCTTAAGTAACTGTCGTGGCACAGTCATGTTATGGCGCAGTCATCATTAGATGCAATGTCGCAATGCAACATTTTGATCTTCATGCTGCGCGACCAAAAGGCGCCATAAAGCCTTAGCCTTATTCCTAGAGAAAAAAAACCTCATCTACATGGCAGACTAAAAAATCTCTACCTTGTGAGTCTTAGGTCCTGCTTTCATTCTGTTCTGAGACTGCTGTTTAAGCAAAAACAGTATACATCAGTGTTTCCCAACCAGGGTGCCTCCAGCTGTTGCAAAACTACAACTCCTAGCATGGCCTAGCATAAAATTTGTATATTTTAAACTTCATCATTGTTCCTTTTGTGCACAATTTATTTTTTCATCGGTGATACTAGTGATTCCCAACCAGGGTGCCTCCAGCTGTTGCAAAACTACAACTCCCAGCATGCCCGGACAGCCAAAGGCTGTCCGGGCATGCTGGGAGTTGTAGTTTTGCAACAGCTGGAGGCACACTGGTTGGGAAACACTGGCATACATAGTGTTACACATCACCCAGCAGTGGCAGGTGATATTGCTGGGTTTTCTTTAATAATATCCTAGTGCATGGTATAGAGGCGGATAAAAATGATGTCATAGTCATGTGACCCATTCTTGTGCTAGTTCAACCGGCCAGATTCATGTCATGATTAAGAGTCCTTGAGACTCAAAACACATTGATACTTGTATCTGCCTCTGTACCGTACATATGGATACTGATAAAGAAGCCCCTGCAAGGCCACCCGCCGCTGCTGGATGATTTTCTCTGTAGCCGTATTTTGGTAATAATAATAATGTTCCATATAACCTACTTTCCCAGTCCTTATCAGTCAGTACAAGAGAATTGGAATAGCTAACCCAAAATTGTTGAATGACACACTTTGCTTACTTTTACAGGATGGTTCTCACAAAATTACAGTCTACCTATCAACCAAAGGGAGCTTGATGTAAAACTCACCTGGCTGCAGGCTGCGGCAGAATGTCGGGCTACTCTAGTTAGAATATCCAAAATTTGCAGGACCACTAAGGCAGGTGGCCTCACAACTTCCAGGATGTATCTCAGTCGATGGTGAAACTTTGTTTTCAGAAGACCCTAAATAAATAAAAAAAAAAGACCAATGATTAGTTGATAGTTTGGCAACACCAAAGCATGTATTCAAAACCCCTTGGTGGCTGAGAAATCCTGACAAGAAACGAGATGTAAATTCTCTGCTGACCCCATGTTTAGGTCACAATTATCTGTGAAGCATCACTTAATGGAGTACTCCGCCGGAAAACATCTTATCCCCTATCCAAAGCATGGGGGGGAGATAAGATGTCTGATGACGGGGGTCCCACCACTGGGGACCCCTGCGATCTCCAGGCGGGCAGCGTTCGGGACACGGAAACTTGGAGCTTCCGTGTTTGTGATGTCAGGTCACGCACCCTCCATTCATGTCTATGGGAGGGGGAGCGTAATGGCTAGTACGTAGCCATCACGCCTCCTCCCACAGAAATGAACGGAGGGGGAGTGGCGGCTGTGATCGGCAGTGATCCGGCACGGAGCAGAGTTCGCTCTGTGCACCGGATGTCTTGGGTACCGCAGTGGAGATTGTGGGGTTCCCCAGCAGCGGGACCCCCGCAAATAGGGGTAAGGGATAAGTGACGGGGGATAAGTTGTTTTCCGGCAGAGTACCCCTTTAATGTTCACAACTACTTACTGCTAACTTTGGGGGGTGTAATGCCTGGCAAATCCACACTCCATTTGCCAAAATTTGTTGCAGTAAATTCATGTGAAGCATATGGTTTTAATGTGCATCAAGACAGACCCCCAGCACCATCACGGAAACAAAGGTCTTTATCAGCTTTTGAATCAGAATTTCCTATGTATATTTACTAAATATATATGTATCTTTGTACTAAGTGTATTAAAAACAATTTCTGCACCCCTATGTATGCCCCTGATGACACAACTTGATGTGTTAGAAACATGTTGGGACTAACTGACCTCCATACATTACTAAGAGTCATCTTTTAACAGAGCACATCATTTTTTTTGTGATATTGCTGCAACCTTTATGGCATCATATCGAGCTACATCAGGATCAGCTTTCTTTTCTTCTTTATCTTTTTGCTTATCTGCTTTTCCTATGGCTTTATTTATGTTTATCTCGGTCTCATCTTCATCCTCTTCTTCCTCTTCTCCCTCCTCTTGATTGGGTATGAAAGGAAAGACTTTTGTTCCCTGATACCAAGAAAAGGTCTTATCCAAGTATTCCTGTCCAAGAAAAACCAAAAACATGAAGCCATAAAAACAATTTATGGGCAAAAAAAAACAACAATTTTTTATTATTTAAAGGAGTTGTCTCAACAACACTTATAACAACAACAGGATGATCACTGGGGGGGTCTCTGTGGTTAAGAAAAAAATCTAAATTTTCACCATTCACTAAACTACAACCATCCAAAATATAAAATCTTTATTAGCCAAACTACACACTGGTCACAAATATGTGGTGTGCCTCCTATCCCCAATGTTTTAGATGTGACATATATTATACCAACCGGCTGGATCACCAGAATAGTGATAAGCTGTCAATATTTCAGTATATATCTACACGAGTGATTCCCAATGAATGACGCAAACCCTGAGGAAGCATTTGAAGCGAAACTATCGTTGAGGTCTGGTGGGTAAGGTCTGGCACCTCTTATACATCCTATTCACCTTATTGTTGATCTATGGTACTTTGCACCTTGTATCTTGGCAGTGTGCAGTGTTGTAGTACTGATGCACTACAACATATTTCTAATATACTTTATTTTTTTATTTTATTATTAAAATACTTTATTTTTATTTTGAAATTCGGCCACTAGGGGTCTCCCTCCTAGTGGCCAGCTGCAGCCTGGAGTGACGTCACGCCTGAATTCGGACTGATGCCGGTTCATTCAGCCTGCGCTCGAACCCTGCCTGTCAATCAGACAGGCGGGAGCGAGCGCTGAGAGTGCACTGGCTCCCTGGCCTCATACGCCGGCCCAGCCTCCCGCTGCTGCCTCAGTACAGACTGGACTTCGGTATGTCTGTTTGGGGTGAGGGGGGGGGGGGGATTTTAGTGCCGTGGCCATGAAATTTATTACTTTCAGCGGTGGGGGGGCAGGGGTGGGTTGCGGGAGAAGCGCTGCGGCCATGAAATGTATGTTAATATTTCAGATTGGAGTGGTCATATTTAAAAGGGGTACTCCGGTGGAAAAATTATTATTATTTATTTTTTTAACCAACTGGTGCCAGAAAGTTAAACAGATTTGTAAATTACGTCTATTAAAAAAAATCTTAATCCTTCCAGTACTTATTAGCTGCTGAATACTACAGAGGAAATTCTTTTCTTTTTGGAACACAGCTCTCTACTGACATCATGACCACAGTGCTCTCTGCTGACACCTCTGTCCATTTTAAGAACTGTCCAGAGTAGGAGAAAATCCCCATAGCAAACATATGCTGCTCTGGACAGTTCCTAAAATGGACAGAGATGTCAGCAGAGAGCACTGTGCTCGTGATGTCAGCAGAGAGCACTGTGTTCCAAAAAGAAAATAATTTCCTCTGTAGTATTCAGCAGCTAATAAGTACTGGAAGGATTAAGATTTTTTTTTTAATGGAAGTAATTTACAAATCTGTTGAACTTTCTGGCACCAGTTGATTTAAAGAAAAAAGTTTCCACCGGAGTACCCCTTTAAAGGGGTACTCCGCTGCTCAGCGTTTGGAACAAATTCCGAACGCTGAAGCCGGAGGCTTGTTACGTCATAGCCCTGGCCCCTCAATGCAAGTCTATGGGAGGGGGCGTGACGGCCGTCACGCCCCCTCCCATAGACTTGCATTGAGGGGGCGGGGTGTGACTGGGAGGGGGCGGGGCTATGTCACAAGCTCCTGGCACCGGCTCCAGCATTAGGAACAGTTTGTTCCAAACGCTGAGCAGCGGAGCACCCCTTTAAAGTAATAAATATTGCATTAGATGTATCATAGAACTGGTGGGTATTAAGAAGTAGATTTGCTCTACAAATGGCTGCAAATCTGTTTCCCTATAGTTCGTAGTAAGCAGAATAATTTATAATCCATAACATTCTGGTCTCACATCCATTCTTTACTTGCCTCATCTTCTTGTGATACCAGTAAGGAATGCAACGCACCAACAGATGTAGAAATAACATTGTCAATGGGATCATCTATAGAGAAGCGTAAGAGGAAGAGGAACCCAGCATCCAGCAACAGTCGTAGGACACTTCCCTTAAGAATAGAGGCAAACTCTCCTTGTTTGGCCTATGAGAGGACAATACATAGATTATCAAATTAATATAATCAACACATATAGGCATCAAGTATCACCACACTGCTCCCTACTGAAGAATATGCTCAGTGCCCCAGCTATCTATTAACCCCTTAAGGACGCAGGGTTTTTCAGTTTTTGCATTTTCGTTTTTTCCTCATCACCTTCTAAAAATCATAACACTTTCAATTTTGCACCTACAGACCCATATCGGGCTTATTTTTTGTGCCACCACCAATTGTACTTTATAATGACATCAATCATTTCACCACATAATGTACGACAAAACCAGGAAAAAAATATTTGTGAGGCAAAATAGAAAAAAAAAAAACATTTTGTAAATTTTGGGGGCTTCCGATTCTATGCAGTGCACTTTTCGGTAAAAATGACACCAAATCTTTATTCTGTAGGTCCATACGGGTGTATGGATACCTAATTTATATAGGTTTTATTTTATTTTACCACTTTAAAAAAAATTATAACTACATGCACCAAGATTAGTATGTGTAAAATTGTCATCTTCTGACCCCTATAACTTTATTTATTTTTCCGTATACGGGGATGTATGAGGAAATGATCTGGAGTTTTTATTGATACCAATTTTGTTTTGATGGGACTTTTTGATCGCCTTTTATACATCTTTTAGGGTATACAAAGTGACCAAAAATAATAAATTTAGAACTTTGGAATTTTTTACGTGTACGCCATTAACCGTGCGGTTTAATTAACATATTTTCATAGTTCGGACATTTATGCACGTGTTTAGTTTTAGTTTCATTAAAATTTTTTTTTTTTTTTTTAAATGGGAAAAGGGGGGTGATTCAAATTTGTATTAGGGAAGGGGTTAAATCACATTTATTAACTATTTTTTTTTACACTTTTTGTATACATAAATGAGGATCTAGATTTTTACATGACCAGCTTGTTTGTTCTGCTAGGAGAAGCTTTTTTTTCTCTTTTTTTACTCTCATCTCTTATCATTGAATTTAACTTTTGGACCGACATGCCTATGTATATTTATGGGGAGGTCAGAAAAGTCAGCTGTCGACTAATTGTCCCATCTTATGTGAAGGGCAGTGTAAGGCAACATTCACATCTCGTTTTTGCAATACGGTTCCCGTATCCGGTTTCAGTGGAAAAAAAACGTATGGAACCGTATTGCAAACCGTATGTATAGACATTTCATAGAAAACCGTATGACAATCGTAGCATCCGGCTGTGTACGTTTTGCATCATTTACGGTTTTATCTGTTTTTTTTCCCATACACAAAACCGTAGTCTACTATGGTTTTATGTCCGGGTGAAAAAACGGATACAACCCGTTTATTTATTTATTTATTTTTTTAAATGGTCGTCTATGGGAACCGTACTGATCCGTATATGTGTACGGTTCCATCCGGTTTGCACAATATGGTTTTGCAGTTTGCCCATGCGCAGTGCACGCTGAAAGTTCTTCCCACAAATAGAACAAGAAGAACTTTAATTAAGGACAAACATAAACCGTATCAGTTTTTTTTTTTTTTTTTTCAAAAAACTTGTTAAACTGTATGCTACCGTACATCAGTTTTCAAACCGTAGAGAGGTCTGTACGGTTGTATACGGTTCGGTCCGGTTTTAAAACATAAGTTTTTTTTTTTACAAAAAAAAAACTGATATGGGAATCGTATTGCAAAAACGAGATGTGAATGCAGCCTTACCCTGCCAGGGTGCCTAAAGTCGTTGCAAAACTACAACTCCCAGCATGCCCGGACAGCCAACGGCTGTCCGGGCAAGCTGGGGGTTGTAGTTTTGCAACAGATAGAGGCCCCCTGGTTGGGTAACACTGGTGTAGGGTAAGTTTTGCACTTTCTTACCTTCCTCACAATACGCCCAAGAACCTGTAAGGATAAAGTTCTCTGCTGAATGAACTGACTGCGAGAAAGATGGAAAAGCTCTTGTAGGGAGTAACCAGCTCTCTGTAAAATAAAGCACAAAAGATTAACCAGGGACTATACTATGGGTGATAGAAGACAATGAAAACTCAACCACTATGTGATCTGAATAAAAATGAGTAAAAAAAAAAAAAAAATTATCACCATAAATGATACGAATACATCCAAGTTAAAGGGAACCTATCATCAGACTTTAAACTTACATAACCACTGTAATAGGATAAAATCAGATTGCGTTGTCTTCAGGGCCGGCAGAGATAGTGAAGAAAACACGTTTGACTACAGGGCGTTGTTCTTCCTGGGGTAGTCACTGTGCTCCAGACCGTATTCACAATTACTCTGGCGTGATTGACAACCCAGGAACTGTTAAAGTTACCGCTCTGAACCAAAATCTTGGGCAAGCCCATAAGCAGCACTATCCCAGTGAATGAAACTGCTTCTGGGCTGGCAACACTTCAAGTGTATATGTCGTCATCAAAAAGTTTTCATGTAATGTAGATATAATCGTTATATGAATATTTGTAATATACATTGGTCGTCCTCAGTGCACAGAGCCCCGCTCGTCCTCAGTGCACAGAGCTCGTCCTCAGTGCACAGAGCCCCGCTTGTCTACAGCACACAGAGCCCCGCTTGTCTACAGCACACAGAGCCCCGCTTGTCTACAGCACACAGAGCCCCGCTTGTCTACAGCACACAGAGCCCCGCTTGTCTACAGCACACAGAGCCCCGCTTGTCTACAGCACACAGAGCCCCGCTTGTCTACAGCACACAGAGCCCCGCTTGTCTACAGCACACAGAGCCCCGCTTGTCTACAGCACACAGAGCCCCGCTTGTCTACAGCACACAGAGCCCCGCTTGTCTACAGCACACAGAGCCCCGCTTGTCTACAGCATACAGAGCCCCGCCTGTCTACAGCATACAGAGCCCCACTTGTCTACAGCATACAGAGCCCCGCTTGTCTACAGCATACAGAGCCCTGCTTGTCTACAGCATACAGAGCCCTGCTTGTCTACAGCATACAGAGCCCTGCTTGTCTACAGCATACAGAGCCCTGCTTGTACCACCCTCACTTTCTGTATTTGGACTCCTCACAGAGACACACAGGCTGTAGCTGCAGGGACAAAATAATACACGTTTTTTAACCACTGTATATCACAAATATACATATAAAAGGTATAATCTACATTATACAATACGTTTTTGGGAGCAGAGTGGTATTGTTATTATTTGCCTCCTTCCCAGGTAGTCCAATTCTAGATCCATGCAGACACAACCCAATAACCTTCTCCCTATTTGAAGGGGGAAGGCCCAGTATTATGTATTATGTTAGTATTATATTCTGACTGCTGCATACAGGAAAAGCCGAGCCCACATGCAGTGGATAATGGACACAAAATGTCCAGGTAATGGTGAAGGCTTGGCATTAGACGTTTTAATAGCGGCATATCAGCTTTGCACAGCTATACGCACAAATATAAAAAAAAACAACAACAACGAGAAGAATACTCCATACATGGTAAACATATATATATTGCATACTAGAAGTGATTTGAAAGTACAACATCTAAATGACAGATAAAACTGTTCCCTGGCACAATAATAAAAAATAAAAAGTCAATATCAGCATTAACTTACCTCTGCCTCCTCTCCATGATGGTGTAGCCCTAGATGAGTAGGCATGTCAGCATCTGGGGGGATTAAGTCTCCTTTTAGGCTGAATCGTGCTTGCATCCCCTAAAACACAAATTTAAGAGTGATAAAGCGATAGCATTCCAAATTAGCCAAAAAAGGGATAATGACTATGAGTATCTACTAATACAAGATTGGACAAAAATCTGAAAACCTGCTCAAGAAATGTAATGTACAATTATGGAAAGGGGGGGGGGCAGTCGTATCTCCTTGGGGACAGCACTAAGCTAGAATAGAGTGGCTTATAGGCCATACAATGCTCTCTGGGGGGAAAAAAAAAGTATGCAAAGCAGTTCTCCCGCAGAAAAAAAATAAAATAAAATAAAAAAAAAGATTCCTCTTTATTGCCACCTACTGTATATACCAGTGGTCTCCAACCTGAGGACCTCCAGATGTTGCAAAACTACAACTCCCAGCATGCCCGGACAGCCAACGGCTGTCCGGGCATGCTGGGAGTTGTAGTTTTGCAACATCTGGAGGTCCGCAGGTTGGAGACCACTGGTATATACAAATATACAAATACCTTCTTAGTTTTCTTTTGCCTGGTTTGCGGCAGGTTCTTCGTCCATTCCAGCTTCTCAAACTCCACGTTGCCCATGTGCACCCACTCCTTCTGAGGCTTTACTGGGAGCTCATCGGCTAATATGAAAGATTGGAAATGAATATTAGTTTACAAAACATAAATGGCGCCTCCAGCTTGGAGATTTAACACTACACGAAACTCACTAAAAGTAAATCGGGAATGGTCGCACCAAGATTCCCAGAGCTAAAAGGGGTATTCCAGTGCCGGTTGATTTGTTGGCACATATGGACGATTTATATGCACAGGAGTTTTTCCTGAACAGTTAACCCTTTTAGGGACAATATATACAAAAAGCAAACACACTGCACCAAATAATATCATCAAAAAAGATGACAGAGTCCCCTTGGGGGGCAGAAAGGTGGTCAAACCAAGATGCATATCTTAGAGCTAGATGGTGACTGTAGCTACGCGTCTTAGTGTTTGCTGCACAAAGTGTTTATGCAGCAAACTCGAATCAATAGCCGAATCATCCTAAACCCCTGTCAGCATCATGCGAGAGGGATAGCGAAAAACACAGATTGTCTTGTGACAATAGAGCCTGTCAAGGGTTGGATATATTAAGGCAATATGTGTTGAGAGCAAGGACAATGGGGAAGTGTATGGATGTGAGAGACATTGAGAGGATAAATAGTTATAGCTAGACAACTGGGTCAAACCATCTATAAACACCCCAGGGCCTGTGAGGTTTTTTTATTTCTATTTTTTTTTTTTTTTTTTAGGTACAGAGGAAGACCAGCTCACCTTCTCCCAACTCAGTGCACGATTTCACACCCTTCTCGGTGCACCTCTGAATACTCGTAGAGAATATGGACAATCCAGCACTTAAATGGACACTGTCATTAAAACCAATTGTTGCTACTGCACTTGAAAAATCTTTCAAATGTACTTTGTTTAAAAAAATAAAAATAAATTAAGTTTTCTAATGTTTTATTTGTGTTTAAAAAAGCTGCCACTAGGTGTCTCCCTACTTGTCCAGTAGCACAATTCCCCCCCATCTATTGCACAGACTTTGGACTCCTGCTGGACTGGCAGAAGCCCAAAATCAGGAAATGCAGTCTGGAGTGCTGAGGGTGCGTGTGTGCAGCCTTATCCAATCATAGCTCATCTCACACTGAACTGCTCTGGGCTGTGTGTAGCCGAGTGAGGGAGGAAGTTCTCCCCTGTATGGCTTCAGATGATGTCACTCCTGCTGGGGAACTCCCCTTCCCAGTCTGTGAATCTGACTGAGACGGAGCAGAAAATATAGAACAATATCAAGGTAGAAAACTAACAAATAATTAAGATAAAGGCAGGGGGTGGTTTATCATGATGAGGGAAGTAAACTAGGAGGATGATAAAATTTAACAAGATCATGAGAGGTACTCTTTAAACGAATGCAGCTTAATTCCAAGTTAACAGAAGGTACACAAAATCACACCAGTACAGACCACCCGTTTATTCTTGACGCGTTTCGGGCGCAAGCGCCCAAAACACGTCAAGGTGTGAATGGGTAGTCTGTGCTGGATTGAATGTATGGTAAGTGCTGGATTATCCGTATTTTCTACAAGTATACAGTGGATAGTACCTTCTCACAAGGGTTACAGGGACATGGACAACCATGTTCAGTTTTGGGCACCAGTCCATAAAAGGGACACTGTGGAGCTGGAAAGGGTGCAGAGACGTGCGACTAAACTAATATGGGGCATGGAACATCTTAGCTATGAGGAGCGATTAAAGGAGTTACAACTGTTTAGTCTTGAGAAGAGACGTTTAAGGGGGGATATGATAAACGTATATAAGTATATTAATGGCCCATACAAAAAATATGGAGAAAAACTGTTCCAGGTTAAACCCCCCCCCCCCAAAGGACGAGGGGGCACTCCCTCCGTCTGGAGAAGAAAAGGTTTAGTCTCAAGGGGCGACACGCCTTCTTTACCGTGAGGACTGTGAACTTATGGAACAGTCTACCTCAGGAACTGGTCACAGCAGGAAAAATTTACAGCTTTAAAACAGGGTTAGATACATTCCTGGAACAAAATAACATTAATGCTTATGAAAAAATATAAGATCCCATCCCTTCCCCAATATCGCGCCACACCCCTACCCCTTAATTCCCTGGTTGAACTTGATGGACGTATGTCTTTTTTCAACCGTACCAACTATGTAACTATGTGCGTGGAGAGTAAAGATAAGCCCATATAGCCCAATACCTCAGAAGAGCCCCCAAGAGAATAGGGTACACAAATAAGTGTGTAGCAACAGATACATACAGTGGTCAGGACTCACCTCTGGTCTGGAGTGAAGCTGGGGTGAGTCCTGACCACGGCATGGATCTGTTGCTACACTCTTATTTGTTTACCCTGTTCTCTTGGGGGCTTTAGATTTATATTGTTTATATCATTGTCTTTTTTTACACTATTGCACCTTATACTCTAAGTCAGTGGTCTCCAACCTGCGGACCTCCAGATGTGGCAAAACTACAACTCCCAGCATGCCCGGACAGCCGTTGGCTGTCCGGGCATGCTGGGAGTTGTAGTTTTGCCACATCTGGAGGTCCGCAGGTTGAAGACCACTGCTCTAAGTCATACTTTGCTGGCTTATGTGCCATTCTTATTATGGAGCTGCTTAGCCTTTTATAGAAATCTACCTCTGGACACTACAGCACTTTTCACACATCTGACTATATGTGCGCATGTGATCTATGTTCTTTTTCTTTTAGCTATGATCAATATTAGAGATGAGCGAACTTACAGTAAATTCGATTCGTCACAAACTTCTCGGCTCGGCAGTTGATGACTTTTCCTGCATAAATTAGTTCAGCTTTCAGGTGCTCCGGTGGGCTGGAAAAGGTGGATACATTCCTAGGAAAGAGTCTCCTAGGACTGTATCCACCTTTTCCAGCCCACGGGAGCACCTGAAAGCTGAACTAATTTATGCAGGAAAAGGCATCAACTGCCGAGCCGAGAAGTTCGTGACGAATCGAATTTACTGTAAGTTTGTTCATCTCTAATCAATATCCCTCTGCAGCGTATTTTTAAAAGACATACAGTGTATTACAGTGGTCCCTCAAGTTACAATATTAATTGGTTCCAGGACGACCATTGTATGTTGAAACCATCGTATGTTGAGACCATAACTCTATGGAAACCTGGGAATTGGTTCTGAAGCCCCAAAATGTCATCCAAAAATAGGAAAAAGTGAGGATTAAAGAGAAATAAGTAGATAACTAATATAGATAAAGCAAATCCTTACATATAAAAGTAAGAAAGATCTGCGGGGAGCTGTAAATCACTGTCTATTTCAGTGTTTCCCAACCTCCAGCTGTTGCAAAACTACAACTCCCAGCATGCCCGGACAGCCAAAAGCTGTCCGGGCATGCTGGGAGTTGTAGTTTTGCTAAAGCTGGAGACAACCTCTTTGGGAAACACTGGTCTATGTAGAGGACAGACGCTTCTTCAGGGTCCTATACAGAACACGCAATGTCCTAAAAAAAAGGAAAAGGGAGTCGCCCTCAACTGATGTCCAAAGGAGCAGCTAACCCTGGCCCAGGTAAAGAGTACAGAACATGTAATACCTCCCTGTACTGTAGGAGGCGCTACCAGACACCAGTCAGTGCATGCACTTCAGGAATACAGGGGTTTTATCAGTGAAATATCCATTCTGATTGGTCGGTTTTTCCAGCCATTGACATTTCGTAGATTCCATAGCATTGTATGTCGAGTCTGGTTTCAAGTTATAATGGTCCAAAAAAGACCATTGTATGTTGAAACTATTGTATGTTGAGGCCATTGTAAGTTGAGGGATCACTGTATTACCTTTGTCAGGACTTTCACCCCAGTATCCCTATGTGTTCTATATATGTACTTTGTGCATTCCCCTATATGGTTTTATTGATTTTTGATATACCAATAAAGATTTGTCAATTATTTTCATTACATTCTTATGTGGAGGTTTTTTTTTTCCCTGTGCGGCTGATATATATGGCACATAAACGAGTCATACATTTATATATATATTTATATATATTATGGCTAAACGGTGTAGAAATATACATACAGCAGATTCAAAGAATGCCTCTCATTTCACCCAGGAATCTAAAGCCATACGGAACGGTATACGGAATTGCCAGAAGTTCCACAGATTTGTGTTGCAATATAAGTTAATGGGACATCCGGTAATTCTGTATACCACTCGCTTTAGTGGCAGTGAATGGAGTTGACAGTATTTTGCCCTTGGATCCTGCCGTCTGGGTGAAATAAGAGGTACCATTTAAGATCCCATAAATATTTCAAGATAATCCACAGGAAAAACAGAACTAAAATGTGACCGTTCAGCTGAAAACGCTGTAGGAAAGTAACGAACATTTCTGCGAGTAGCTGATATAGGACGTCATAACATGGATCCTCCTCTACCGTCACATAAAGGACCCCAGTTTTATAGGTATAATCATTTTACTGCAATAGTATTTAGCACAGCGACGCAATAAAACCTCTTATTCAAAATGAAAGAATGGCCATTTTCCGCTGAGCTCATCCCCAGTATTTAGTGCTATTGATCTGCTCTGCGGAGGCCCCTGTCATGGCAGTGATTGATCACCTGACAGCGGCCCTGGATTTTCTTCCTCCTCGCTTGCGGTCGGCTCTGATGGATTTGTCACTGTTGGATGATGAGGATGTTCCATACTGACAGTCCGGGGTTTCGCTGCTGAGCCTGTATTCTCTTGGGTGGTCGGGTTCTCCCTCTTTGATCTCAAGAAGGCAATAAGCTTGGGGTCTTTTGGTATAAAAAAAAATTAAAAAAATATTAAAAATAAATAAAAGTTAACCCCTTAACAATCAGAGCGCTTCAGTACTAAAGAACCTGACGGGTTAAAGGGGTACGCCATCCCTAGACATCTTATCCCCTATCCAAAGGATAAGATGTCTGATGGCGGGGGTCCCGCCGCTGGGGACCCCCTCAATATAGCATGCGGTACCCACCTATTACTGCTCTGGAAGCGCTGGAGGGTCTGGGTCCCGACCATGGGAATGGAAGATTGTCAAGACTCCGCCCCGTGTGATGTCACGTCCCGCCCCCTCAATGCAAGTCTATAGGAGGGGGCGTGACAGCCGTCACGCCCCCTCCTATAGACTTGCATTGAGGGGGTGGGGCGTGACGTCACAAAGGGGCGGAGTCGTGACATCACGATCTTCCGTTCCCGTGGTCGGGACCCAGACTCTCCAACGCTTCCAGAGCAGTAACAGGTGGGTACCGCATGCTATACTGCGGGGGTCCCCAGCGGCGGGACCCCCGGGATCAGACATCTTATCCCCTATCCTTTGGATAGGGGATAAGATGTCTAGGGGTGCGTATGTGGTGGTTAAATAAATTTTATTTTTTTTAAGAATTTCTGTTGGGTTATTTCTGTGGCATATACCATGCTTATTAGTATCGTTTTATTTTATTTTTTTTCACTTTTTCCATTTCATTAGAGGTGAATTCAACAACAACTAAAACATTATTTTATATCATGATATTATTACAGTTCTTTATTCTTTAAACAAGCAAAATTTACATTAGGTTCACATTGCACAGATCAGTTATGTCGTACATACATGTTAACCTCCAGGATGTCTACATATACAATGTATTTGACTGACGTAGTGTGGACCCACTTTACAAAAATAGAATAAGTTCCCTATTATGTTTTGACCATTATCTGTATAGAGGTGACTAATGAGACAGTCCTATTAGCATGGGAGTTTTTTTTTTTCTTCTATTTTTGTACTTTATTTAGTAACTTCTACAAGAGGACATCATTTTAAATTAGAGTGGCAAAGGTTTAAAAGTAATCAGGAAATATTACTTAACTGAGAGAGTAGTGGATGCATGGAATAGCCTTTCTGCAGAAGTGGTCGCTGCAAATACAATGAAGGAGTTTAAAGGGAACCAATCATCAGATTATACCCTATATAACGCTTGGCAAAGCGTTATATAGGGTAAAATCTTTATTTTCACCATTCCCGGGGGACGCTCCTGCCCCCAGGGATGGTGAAGATATGAAGTTATAAACTAGTCACCGCCGCCGCAGTAAGTAGTCACCTGGGCGGGGAGCTCTACTCATCTACTCCCGATCTTCGGCCGGGAGCGACGCCCCCCTCCGCTTGATTGATGGGGCGCGTCATTGTTCCGCTCACTGAACAGACGGAGCAGAGTGATGACGCGGCCCATCAATCAAGCGGAGGGGGCGTCGCTCCCAGCCGAAGAACGGGAGTAGATGAGAAGAGCTTCCCGCCCAGGTGACTACTTACGGCGGCGGCGGTGACTAGTTTATAACTTCATATCTTCCCCATCCCTGGGGGCAGGAGCGTCCCCCGGGAATGGTGAGGACAACAATTTTACCTTATATAACGCTTTGCCAAGCATTATATAGGGTAAAATCTGATGATTGGTTCCCTTTAAGCATGCATGGGATAGGCATAAGGTTAAGTTCACACTGCGGAATTCCCTCAGAATTACATGAGTGGAATTCCTCAAGTAGAATTGCGCGCAGTGAACATTCCCATCAGTGTGAATGGGTGTTCCGTGAGACCTGTTCACTCTGCGGAATTTCAGCGGTGGACAATTCCGCCGCTGAAATTGTTCCACGCAAAGAAAGAACATGTTCATTCTTTGTTCCGTGAGTACTGCATAGCCATCAATGGTGGCGTTACATTTTTTTTCTATAAAATGTAATGTAATGAAATAGGAACTATTATGTCTACCAAAACTGGTCAGCTTTATAACAATGTATATTCCCTGCCATGGTCAGAAAGTCTTCTGGTATTAAAAGCTGATCCACAAGGGTTTAAAAAGCCGGATTTACCAAGATATAAAAAAAAGTTAGCATTATAAAAATGTGTATCTGAAGAGCACACATTTTCTGATATACACTATTTTGTAGCGCGACACGCATTGCTGCAAGCACCACAAAGTTTTCTAGTAGATTTATTATGAATATTTAAAGGCGTACTCTGCCCTTAGACATCTTATCCCCTATCCAAAGGATAGGAGATAAGATGTCTGATAGCGAGGGACCCTCTGTGCAGTACCCAGCGCTTTTTTTAGAATGCTGGGTGCGGGCGGCAGGGGTTGTGATGTCACAGCCATGCCCCTTGTAATGTAACGAGGGGTGTTGCGTTGACGTCACTACCCCCACCGCCTGCTCCAAGCATTCAGAACAAAACGTTCCGAACGCTGGGGCAGCGGAGTACCCCTTTAACGAATCATATCACAAAACGATGAAGCTCCCGGTTCTTACCAAGCTGTGACATCAGTTTGTCACGTTCCTGAATGATCTCTTCCTGGGAAAGGGTCTTCAGTCTCTCCATGTTTTCTTTATGTATCCTCTCCGCTTCTTCATGACCTGCAGCGCTACGGAGACCCTCGCCTGTTACCACATGGGACTTGTCTACGTGTGCCACACCTGAAACAGTGTAGTAGACCACGTTGCTTATTCATAGGAAGGTTAATAGGTAGGGAAGAGAAAAAAAACGCAAAAGGCAGTGAGATAATTCTTTTCACAATGATTTCATGATGAGGATGCCACATTACATAGGAGGCCTGGGCTGAGACACTGGGGGAAATTCTGAAAATAGAAGAATGTTATCAGCCTTAAAGGGGTTATCCACCATAAGGCTTTGGTACTCAAATACCAGACAGTAATGGAAAGGCTTAGGAAGGTTCCGTGCTTGTCTTGGGGCTAAATGGCTGTGTTGTGAGTCCACTATAACACTGCTGCTTTCATTTTGTATAATTGCTATTTCCTGTTGGAGTTACCTCCCTCCAACTACAAGTCCCAGGATCCCTTGTTTACAAGTGTGAGGTCACTTTTCTCCCTCCCACACATCAGCCACCCCACCCATTGAAGGACACCTGCGACAATTCCTTGCAGCACTGTGGAGAAAGATCTCCCTCCCGCCCAGCGGTTGCTCCCCCCCCCCCCCCCCCCCATTGAAGCAGACAGGCTCCCTTTCAACACCTGAATAGTGATATAATGTGTTGGGCCACAATGCAACCTGGGAAAACCTGAGAGAACACTCATTTTGTATGCTGTTAAAAATAAACACTGGGGCAAAGATTATAGAAGAATTGCGAGACCACCCACAGTTACAGACACTATATAAAGGAACTATACTAACTTTACAGCCCCAGTAGCACAGTCAAATAAAATTCCTGGAATACCATGTAAAAAAATGTCATGGGCATTGGATAGCCATGTTCACATGTATGAATATATACACAAACTTTACAGTTGTCTTGCCTAATGGCCAGTGTTTCTTAACCAGCATGCCTACAGCTGTTGCAAAACTACAATTCCCAGCATGCCCAGACAGCCTTTGGCTGTCCGGGCATTCTAGGAGTTGTCGTTTTGCAAAAGCTGGAGGCACGCTGGTTGGGAAACACTGCTGT
This sequence comes from Hyla sarda, assembly GCF_029499605.1. NCBI lineage: Eukaryota > Metazoa > Chordata > Amphibia > Anura > Hylidae > Hyla > Hyla sarda. The sequence continues at coordinate 24,825,762 of NC_079199.1, read as the reverse complement.
ATTATTGTAAATCAAACTTTCAGTAGAGGAACTATTTCAGTAAAAATGTACCTCTTGTATGGAAAGATTTATTTTCATCTGAGGGAATGGAATTCATAAGATCAACAGAGGCACCGTGCGGAGGATGGGCTGTAGAGGCTTCCATACCCTTTGCTGCCTCTGAGGCTCTTTTGGCAGCCATTTTTTGCGCAAAGATGCTTACCTTACCAGATTTTGGCACGGCCTACAAGGGAAAAAAAAGACTCAACATTAGTTCTAGCTCAACCATTTTTCTTATTTCTCCAACGTATCTAAAATAAAACAACATAAGGTGATACATGAATATACTTAAAGTCTCATACTGTTTTAAGTAAAACGTTACGATAAAATCAAACTCTGTGTGCTTCTTACCTAGAGACAATAGACAATGGCAGATAAGACTGACATAGGTTATCTATAACTGATTGGGGGGGGGGTCGAAGGTACAGAGCTTGGGCAGTGATTTATATTCTGTATTTTATTTTTTAAATTAGTTTTCCCCACTGTAGGATCTATCTGATGTTTTGGCTGTTTTTATGTCCGTGAGTGGAGCCTAAATTCTAGTATGTCTTCTAATATGCTGTACACAAACAGAAGAGGAGATCCTGCTCCCCTATTTAGCTGTAGCATACCATTAGAAGCCGCAGCAGCATGGAGGACAGTGTAAATTGTGAACCATGCACGGGGGGAAAGTGTATGATTCTTAATACTCCATATAAGCTGGTATACTCTCTCTGCAGTCTCTCTTCTGGCCCTCTCCAGCCACCTCCTCCCCCTTTCTATAAACCTCTATGATATGCACATAACTCTTCCCTCAGTGAGCTGCAAGTCCCTCCTCTAAAGACAAGATAGACTTAAGCTGTTCTCAAAAATGGAACCCACTTCAACGTTCCATATGGCTGTCAAAGAGGTGGTGCTGGGGGGGGGGGGGGGTCACATTTGATATACCCTACAAATTTACATTATTGTACATTCACATGATAAGAGAACACATTTACGTCCCAAGTGGTCACAGTTTGCCAGGAGTACATACACAGGTTCCTACTTTCCCTTAGTTGTCCAATCACATCACATCACCTACTCCTCTTTGCCATGCCATGAAAGTGGACTGGAATGAACAGGCTGGTACTGTGCTGGTGAATGATTTACACAGTACAGTACCACAAAAGGCATGTTGGGGGTGAAGGCATTAATGACGCACGGGGTTAACAAAATGCTATATCAGGAGAAATAATAGAAACCACAGCAGTACAGCAAGAAGGAGTTATATTAACCACTGAAAAGCTGCTGGAGGAGGCAGACAGGCTAACACAGTGCAGGTTCACAGCCCTGCTTCTCTCTCCTGCACATAGCACTAGCTAAGCCCCAGCCCCACTTCCTGTGTTTCATCCTGGAATGTCTGTTACTAGAGACAGACTGAGCCTGACATTAGACAGTGAACAGCAAATTGCAGAGAAGTAAGACACATATGGGGCAAAGACTTTAGAGCAGTTTTTCTGGAGTAAGGAGCCATTTTTGGTAAACAGAGTGATCTACAAACATATCATACAGGCTATCACAGGGAGGGATCACTATTTAAACAGATTGGCTTAAAAGTGCAATAGTACGGACAGTACATACACAAACATTTCTGAGATACATGTAGTAACCGCATGGGGTATAGAAGTTGAATTATCTTGTTGATGATTACTTTTTGCTACAGCGTTTTTTATACCCAATGTGTCGCTCTGTGAAATTAGAAGTGTCTGCTGCGAACTCCCCTCCAATGGTTTCCTCACTAATGATCTGTCTATGCAGGGCACACAAAGACATCCATCATGGCTTATAGTTTCCAAGGAAACTCTGTCATTGGATCATGTATTTCCAGGCAATGTCACTAATATCTGAAAATGGCTTTCGATGCAAGAGATGAAGTATACCTAAGGAAGAGCAGCATAGGGAAGACACCAGCTCACATTACAGACAGACAGATAGGTATAATGCAATCTCTGGCACTGGTACCAAGGCGTCTACTGCAAGATTGTGGCGCAATATATGTATCTACATGAATAAAATAACATAAAGGAATCCTGCTAATCAACAATTTCCATATATTGAAAAACAGCACGCTGCTACTGTGGATACAATGCCAGCTCACCTGTTGGCAAGAGAAGTTTAACGAGCGCGAGGTCATGGCATAGCAAACAGCAGTAGGTCAAGTGCTGTGATTACTCAGATAACTAAGAGAGGAAGTAACTGTGCGTCTACTATAGTATACTACTACAGTCCTGCACTGGTTCTAGACAAATATCTGTGCACCATGGAAGGGAAATAATAATTTCACCACTCTGGAAGGTTAATGTAAGAAGATATTTCAGTGGGAAATTCCGTCTGGAGGGGGCACTGGCAAACCAAGCTAGGGTGGCTCGGAAAGGAGTCGTCTCAAAAGACGTCAATGCATTTCTGCCGAATACATATGTTCTGGAATTTCTGCTGCAGAAATTCCATAGTGTAAATAGTGCAGCAGAATCCAACTGAGAACAAAGGGAGGCTGATGCACCATATATTTTTTTAAACAGAATTCAGCTCAGAAAACATGTAGTGTGAATGGGCCCTTAAAGGGGTACTCCGCTGTAAACATCTTATCCCCTTTCCAAAGGATAGGGATAAGATGTTAGATTTCGGGGGTCACGTCGCTGTGGACCCCTGCGAGCTCTGCTGCGGCACCCCTGTCATTTGGTACACGGAGCAAACTCCGCTCCATTGCGATGCCAGCCACCACTCCCTCTCCATTCACGTCTATCGGGGGAGGCCGTCCCGACTCCTCCAATAGACGTGAATGGAGGGGGCGTGACGCTGCCGCTGCAAGCCCAGAGATCATGGGGGTCCCGCCGCTTTGGATAGGGAATAAGAGGTTGTTTACAGCAGAGTATCCCTTTGATGTCAACGTAAGCCTTCGCTGTCATCATAGGCTGAAAGAGCATAAATGATTTTACAATATATATATATATATATATATACACACACACACATACATATATTATATATATACACACACACACATACACAATGCTCAAAAAATTTGTGGCCTGCTGGAGGTCATTTTGCAGCGCTCTGGAAGTGCTCCTCCTTGTACAAAGGCGGAGGTAGCTATCCTGCTGCTGGGTTGTTGCCCTCCTATGGCCTCTTCCACGTCTCCTGATGTACTGGCCTGTCTCCTGGTAGCGCCTCCCTGCTCTGGACACTGCGCTGACAGACACAGCAAACCTTCTTGCCACAGCTCGCCTTGATGTGCCATCCTGGATGACCTGCACTACCTGAGCCCCTAGCGTGGGTCGTAGACTCCATCTCATGCTACCACTTGAGTGAAAGCACAGCCAACATTCAAAAGTGACCAAAACATCAGCCAGGAAGCATAGGAACTGCGAAGTGGCCTGTGGTCACCACCTTCAGAACCACTATTTTATTGGGGGTGTCTTGCTAATTGTCTATAATTTCCACCTGTTGTCTGTTCCATTTGCACAACATCATGTGAAATTGATTGTCAATCAGTGTTCTTCCTGAGTGGACAGTGGGATTTCACACAAGTGTCATTGACTTGGAGTTACATTGTGTTGTTTAAGTGTTCCCTTTAGTTTTTTGAGCAGTGTGTATATATATATATATATATATACATATACACACACACACACAGTTATTTATTTGGCTATTAGACAATGGCTATAAGGTGTGTTTAACTATGTATGGTCTGAGCTCACTATTTTCTTAGTTTTCATCTTCTGCTCAGCCTAGCGGAAACTCCATTGAAATAAGCAGGAAGAGAACAACCTCAGCCAAGCAGATCAATGCAAAAGGTCATGGCAGCAGAAGGGTGAACTACATTTATACATGATATATTGGCCATTGCACTAGTTTACCACATCAGTCAGGTGTTACACTGTAGCACAGTGTTTTCCAAATGGTGTGTCTCCAGCTGTTGCAAAACTACAACCGAAGGCTGTCCAGGCATGCTGGGAGTTGTAGTTTTGCAACAGCTGGAGGTACACTGTTTGGAAAACACTACTGTAGTACATGGGATTGAAATAGACAGTGCTAGCATAAAAGATAACATGCTGCTGGGCACCATCAAAAATATAGAAGAAAAATCCTTACTTGCCCAGTACCCTGCAGCTCCCATTCGACCCTGTCTGGTCCCCCGATCTTCTGTCTTCTTCCTGCTTTCGAGATCGGCACACTTTGCAGGACCTGTTGTCTCAGCCAATCACTGGCCACAGTGGTGTCCCGTCTAGGCCAATGATTGGCTGGGTGGGCAGGTCCTACAAAAGCACCCACTACACAAGCAGGAAAAACATAGGGGACCGGACAGAGCCGAACAGGAGCTCCTTGGGGACCAGCAGGGGATGGGAAATAGATAAGAATGGCTTTTTTTATTTTTTTTCAATTTTTTATGGGACCCAGCATCCATGTAAATTTTAAAAATTAGTGCCAGATAACCCCTTTAAAAATAAAGCCCTAAGGGCCCATTTACATTACCTATTTTCTGAGATGAGTTTTGCTGCCAAAAATACAGTGCAGCAGATTCTAATTGTTTTCAATAGGATTTTGCTGGACCACTTAACACTACAGAATTTCCACGGCGGAAATTCTCAACCCCGTGTTGCCATATATGGACATGGTGCATTTCCTAGCGTTGGCTTGTTATTCTGGCACCCGATACAAAATGGAATCTCAACCCGAAAATATGTCTGGGCGGAGATTCCGTAGAATGAATGAGCCCTAATTCATGCAACATGGTGCAGAAGACAATGGGGGAGATTTATAAAAACCTGTCCAGAGGAAAGTAAACTTCTTTCATATTTAACCTCTTAAGGACGGCGGGCATATCCATACACCCCCGTTTTAAAGTCCTAAAGGACGTAGGGCATATGGATACGCCCATGGGAATTCCGGTCCGCCGCTAGCCAGTCGGGGACCGGACCGGGAAGCCTGTTGATATCATTCAGCAGGCATCCCGGAACATCGCCGAGGGGGGTCCTGAGACCCCCCCATGTCGGCGATCGCAGGAAATCGCATGTCAATTCAGACATGCGATTTTCTGCTATTCCGGGCTGATCGGGTCTTTGGTGACCCAATCGCCCGGAAAATAGGGATGATCGGAATTGTCAGTGACAGCCCCGATCATTCTAAGGGATAGGAGCGAGGTTGCAGAGGTGCGATCTCCTCCTATCCCCTGCCATCAGTCAGTAATTACTACTGACCAATGGCAGTTGAAGGCGGGGGTTACCATGGAAAACCCCCGCTCTCCCCACCCCTGGATGTCGGGCAGAACAGAGGGAGTAGATGGCGGCCGGTACCTGAGAAGATGCAGTGGGGACCGGCGATCATTGGTGGCATCAGCGGAGATCAGCAGCGCAGGTAGGCAGGCGGCGGCGATGAGCATCAAGGAAGGTGGCAGTAAAGCGATCTTTACTGCTGCCTTCCTAGTGGTTGCCAAACTGCAACTGCCAGCATGCCCAGACAGCCAAAGGCTGTCTGGGCATGCTGGGAGTTGTAGTTTAGCAACATCTGGGGGGGTCACAGTTTGGAGACCACTATTAGTGGTGCCCAAACAGTAGCCCTCCAGATGTTGCAAAACTACAGAACATGCTGGGAGTTGTAGTTCTGTAACATCTGTCCCTTCAGATTTTGCAATTTTCATGAAAATTTTGAAAATTGCTGCTCTACTTTGAAGTCCTCTAATGTTTTCAAAAAGTAAAAATCTGACCATTTTATGATGTCAACATAAAGTAGACATATTGTATTTGTGAATCAATAAAACATTTATTTGGAATATCCATTTCCCTTACAAGCAGAGAGCTTCAAAGTTAGAAAAATGTAAATTCCCCAAATTTTCATGAAATTTTGGGATTTTTCACTAAGAAAGGATGCAAGTAACGACGAAAATTTACCACTAAAATAAAGTAGAATATGTCACGAAAAAACTGTCTCAGAATCAGAATAATCGGTAAAAGCATCTTAGAGTTATTAATGCATAAAGTGACAGTGGTCAGAATTGCAAAAAAGGGCTCAGTCCTTAAAAGGGTTAAAAAGGCCTCTGAAAAATAAAAGAAGCGATCTGATTGGTTGCTATGGGCAACTGGGCAACTTTTCCTCTGGATGGGTTTTGATTAATCTCCCCCAATGTCTTGACTAAGATGGCAGCAACGGCAACAATCATTATCCCACCATTGGAGCAACAAGCATCTAATACCTAGTCCAGCGTTTTCCCAACCATGAGCAGCGGATGTCAGGTGACCTTTGCAGCCAATCAGCAGTCTCAGCAGTGATGCTCCAGACTCAGGATTGTCTGTGGCAGTCACGTGACACCGGAAAGTCAACCAAACACATTGGATGCTGAACAACGGAGGCAGAATGGGGGATATGTGTGGGAACGGAGGCGGATGTAAAACTGTGGGGTTTTTTGTTTTTCTAAATGAGAGAACAATTATGACTGTGACACAAGGGGGAGATGAAGGAACAGTAATAATTGTGACAAACGTGGGCGGGATGAGGGGACCGTAATGGCTGACACACAGGGAGAGATGAGGGGACTGTAATAACTGTGACACACAGGGGAAGATAAGGGGACAGTATTAACTGTGACACATAGGGTGGAGATAAGAGGACAGTATTAACTGTGACACATATGGTGGAGATAAGGGGACACTCATGTCTGATCATACAACGTCACATTACATAACATGCCACATTCTAGCTCCTTTTTTTGCTGGCTCTAAGATTTTTTTTTACATTTGTCAAGTGCAGAGTTATTGTAAAACTTGTATTGTTTTACAAGCACGTGGGAATGTTACCCCCTTATAAACTAGCGTGACACACACTGAAGTGTACCTGTAGGATCCCACAAAAAAAAAAAAAAAAAAAAAAAAATTATATATATTATTAATAATAATAATAATTAACTCACTATCTAATCCTTGCCATCTAATTTCCAACCTCTATCACCTATATTTATTATAAAAATCCCTCTTTTCATTAGCTCACAGTGGTAGAAATCCTCTCAGGGGAATTGGGCGTGTCCCTCCCTTGTGGTGGTGGGAGGTGATTGGTGTGTGTGGTGGGAGAGGGCGTGTTCTCCCTTATGGTGGTGGATATTGATTAGTGTGTGTTGGGAGGGGGCCGAGTGCCTCCTTGTGGTGGTGGGAGGTGATTAGTGTGTGGTGAAAGGGTGTGTGTCCCTCTCTTATGATGGTGGGAGGTGATTGGTGTGTGGTGGAAGTGGGCATGTCCCTCCCTTGTGGTGGTGGGAGGTGAATGGTGTGTAGTAGAAGGGGGCGTGTCCCTCCTTTATAATGGTGGTGGTGATTCGTGTACGGTAGGAGGGGGCGTGTCCCTCCTTGTTGTGGTGGGAGGTGATTGGTGTGTGGTGGGAGGGGGCGTGTCCCTCCCTTGTGGTGGTGGGAGGTGATTGGTGTGTGGTGGGAGGGGGCGTGTCCCTCCCTTGTGGTGGTGGGAGGTGATTGGTGTGTGGTGGGAGGGGGCATGTCCTTCTCTTATGATGGTGGGAGGTGATTGGTGTGTGGTGGAAGGGGGAATGTGCCTCCTTGTGGTGGTGGGAGGCGATTGGTGTGTATGCTCATGCAGCCTCGTCCATGACTCATGGATAAGCCTGATGCTGCTGTAGGACTGATTAGTGTCCAAGTAGGTATGGGGACTCCTAGTGGTGGGATTTTCAGGGCTGTTTACTTTATTAAATATAAAACAAATTTAAGTCACCATATTACAAAAGGTCTTTAATTTTTATCAGTAACAACATAGCAAAAGTCTTTGGATCTGAAAGTGTCCATTTAAGTATGAACTCATATCTATCTGAAAAATAAATAATTCTGCAATTGTTAGCTAGCTAGAAGATGTATAAATAAGACAGCATAACAGAAAGCACAGAAGACTCTCTTACCGCACTGGTTATCTCCGACCTGTGAAAGACTCGAGGAAAGGCTTCCCCGGTGGGCACTGGAGCTGTGATGGATGAAGAACTTGTATCCCGCTCCTAGAAGCACAGACAAATTATTATCTACTTATTCTCAGTACTGTAGACACTATAATATAGAACAGCCAATGGCTGTCCGGGCATGCTGGGAGTTGTAGTTTGGCCACAGCTGGAGGCACCCTGGTTGGGAAACACTGTTATATAATGTGTGTTTATATAGACACCAGTGAACCATAACAATAAAATCACCAATAGGTAAAGTGAATAACATTGATCATCTCGTGACAACGGCGCCTTTTAGGGGGTTGGATATATAAGGCACTTGAACAGGTCTTGTTGATGAAGTGTTGGAAGCAGAAAAAAAAGGACCTAAGCAACTATGACAAGTGACAAATTATGATGGTTAGATGACTGGGCCAGAGAATCTTCTAAATAGCAGGTCTCGTGTGTTCAGTGTTCCATAATTCAGTGGTAAACATCTACCAAAAGTGGTCCAAGGAAGGAGAATTTGTGACCTGGCAAGAGGATCACACGCATGTAACATAAGGTTTCCCGACCAATATGACTCCAGCTGTTACATAACTATAACTCCCAGCATTCCCTGACAGCCAAACGCCACCCTGCTATACACCCACCCACCCAGTGCAGCATAGCTACGCTCCCTGGAGACCATGTGACCATATGACATATTGAAGGGGTCAAAGACAACAGTAAAATAAAAAGACTTCCGGGTGCGGTTCCTGTGCATGAAAACAGGACAAAGCAGCGCTCAGAGGTAATTAAAGGAATATTACACATTATTATGACTTTTCATCATGGGCTCGATTTTTTAGGGCCGATACCGATAATCTGAGACCTTTCAGGCCGATATAAGTTATCGGCTATTTCCCCCACCCCCTCCCCCCGGCACCGCAGATCAATGATTTAAAGCGGGCACTTTAAATCAATGAACTGCAGCGGCTTTTGCGGGGCCAGTGATCGCTGCCGCCGCCCGCTTCTCTCCCCCTGCCTGTCCTGGAGCCCTCCCTAGTCCAACCACCACTGCCCCATTGCCTCCCCCATCCCTGGTTTTATAAATACCTGTTCCCGGGGCCGTGGGTCCACGCTACTTCTGGCTCCTGCGGCGTCCTGAGCTGTCACTGTGCGCACTGACGGTGACGTTGCATTGAGGACGTCACGCGTCATTGCGCTGCGCAGCGCGCGGGACGTTTCAGGAGCCAGAAGCAGCGCGGACCCCAGGAACAGGTAATTATAAAACCGGGGATGGAGGAGGCAATGGGGCAGTGGCAGCGGTCTCTGGCCGGGGAGGCTGAGCGGGTCATTATCGGCAAGGTAATTTCCGGTACCGATAATGTCCAAAATCATGAATATCGGCCGATAATATCATCCAAACCGATAATCGGTCGATCCCTAAAAAACGGAATACCTCTTTATCCCCTAGAGCATGTATGTCACTATGCCCTGGCACTTAGTGCACAGCTAAACACATGTATGTCGCGGGGTTTCACGATCTCCCGACACAGTGCTATGTCGGCTGCTGTTAGCAGCTGGGAACCTCAACGATAATGAAGGACATCAGTGATCCTCAGGGATTACTATGTGAGATCATCAGTGATTACTAGATTTGTGATCAATACTGATCAAAGTAACTGCAGCATTATTTCGGGTGTACGATGAGTCAAGATGGCGACTGGGGCTCTCCTTACCTGCTCTGAGCCGCTCTGCAGTATACCATCTGGCAAACTATACAAGCAGATCTCATATCAGGGCTATACCTATATAGATATATATATATATATATATATATATAGATGCAAATCATAAAATGTTGCAGTATCTTGTAATATCTTTTTTATTGGACTAACAGCACTTTGTAGAGACAAGCTTTCGGGATTCCTCCCTTTATCAAGTCCAATGCTTTGGACTTGATAAAGGGAGGAATCCCAAAAGCTTGTCTCTACAATATGCTGTTAGTCCAATAAAAAAGGTATTACAAGATACTGCAACATTTTATGATTTGCATTTGCATCACTGGACTAATACGGCTACTCAAATTTACTAACTATATATATATATATATATATATATATATATATATATATATATATATATATATGAAGATAAAAAATCTTGTACCTACATGAAAGCAGCAACTTTACTCACAATAATTTTTGAGATGACCGCAGTGATGTGTTGGTCGTGCTTTTCAAATATGTATTCTGGATCTTCTTCAGCAAAATGAACCTGTTTTTCAGCGACCTTAGATTTCTTAGTTGGCCCCGGTGTCAAAATAGGAGGCATGTCAGAAAAATCTAGGAAAGACAAAAAAACTAAAATGTAGCAGCCAACATACCTGCATGCAGTCACTACATCACACACAGATGCCTCATTTCATCTAATTCATCTTGGGGTCTATTCACATGACAGAATTTACGCTTGCGGAATTCCACCTCAAATGAAAGCCGAATACACTTCTATGGAATTCCGCACTCCCATTCACACTTCTGAACTTCCACTTGCGGAATTCCGCAAGCAGAAATTCACAAGTGTGAATGAGAGTGCAGAATCCCATAGAAGTGTATTCGGCTTTCATTCGAGGAGGAATTCCGCTTGCAGATATACTGCGGTGTGAATAGATCCTTATTGTTAAAGATTGAAGCAGACCTGTCTACAGGAAAAAACTGTGGTGTAAATAAGCCCATGGCTAGACAAAGCTAGTCCTATGGATGCTAGGAATAAGTTGTTTTCTTTTTTCTCTGTGTCGCTTTCCAGTTCTGAGATTATATATACATATATCTCCACTTGCATCTGCCTACCCCATTTAACCCCTTAAGGACGCAGGACGTAAATGTACGTCCTGGTGAGGTGGTACTTAACGCACCAGGACGTACATTTACGTCCTAAGCAAAACCGCGGGCATCGGAGCGATGCCCGTGTCATGCGCGGCTGATCCCGGCTGCTGATCGCAGCCAGGGACCCGCCGGCAATGGCCGACGCCCGCGATCTCGCGGGCGTCCGCCATTAACCCCTCAGGTGCCGGGATCAATACAGATCCCGGCATCTGCGGGAGTTCGCGATTTAAATGAACGATCGGATCGCCCGCAGCGCTGCTGCGGGTATCCGATCATTCATAACGCCGCACGGAGGTCCCCTCTCCTTCCTCCGTGCGGCTCCCGGCGTCTCCTGCTCTGGTCTGTAATCGAGCAGACCAGAGCAGGAGATGACCGATAATACTGATCTGTTCTATGTCCTATACATAGAACAGATCAGTATTAGCAATCATGGTATTGCTATGAATAGTCCCCTATGGGGACTATTCAAGTGTAAAAAAAAAATGTTAAAAAATGTAAAAGTAAAAGTAAAAAAAAAGTGAAAAATCCCCTCCCCCAATAAAAAAGTAAAACGTCCGTTTTTTCCTATTTTACCCCCAAAAAGCGTAAAAAACATTTTTTATAGACATATTTGGTATCGCCGCGTGCGTAAATGTCCGAACTATTAAAATAAAATGTTAATGATCCCGTACGGTGAACGGCGTGAACGAAAAAAAATAAAAAAAAGTCCAAAATTCCTACTTTTTAATACATTTTATTAAAAAAAAAATTATAAAAAGTGTATTAAAAGTTTTTTATATGCAAATGTGGTATCAAAAAAAAGTACAGATCATGGCGAAAAAATGAGCCCCCATACCGCCGCTTATACGGAAAAATAAAAAAGTTAGAGGTCATCAAAATAAAGGGATTATAAACATACTAATTTGGTTAAAAAGTTTGTGATTTTTTTTAAGCGCAACAATAATATAAAAGTATATAATAATGGGTATCATTTTAATCGTATTGACCCTAAGAATAAAGAACACACGTCATTTTTACCATAAATTGTACGGCGTGAAAACAAAACCTTCCAAAATTAGCAAAATTGCGTTTTTCGTTTTAATTTCCCCACAAAAATAGTGTTTTTTGGTTGCGCCATACATTTTATGATATAATGAGTGATGTCATTACAAAGGACAACTGGTCGCGCAAAAAACAAGCCCTCATACTAGTCTGTGGATGAAAATATAAAAGAGTTATGATTTTTAGAAGGCGAGGAGGAAAAAATGAAAACGTAAAAATTAAATTGTCTGAGTCCTTAAGGCCAAAATGGGCTGAGTCCTTAAGGGGTTAAGATAAAAAGGAGATGGTCTGGACATGTTTAGGGTCTGTTCCGCACACACACAAAAAAAGAGAGATGAACAGACCCTGAACGAGTAGGAGGGCAATGGACGTGTGAACTTAGCCTAACAAATCTATCACACACAAGTCTATAATATGGACATGTGTGTCCTGAAATGTGGCATATATCAGTCCTTACCCTGTAGTGACACAACATCTTTCTCTGCCGCTCCTCCCGCATCCCCCTCTGTGGCTTCTTCAGGGGTCCCTTTTCTTTTATCCGCTTTCCTAACAACAGTTGCTGCTGCAGAAGTGCGGGAAGCGAGGAATTGGTTCTGGAATTCTAAAAGGTCTTCTTCAGACTCCCCAGGCTTAGGTCTCGACAGCATTGTGATTTTCCTTTAAAACATCTAGGAGTATAAAGAATAAATTCATGATTATTTTCTTGTTACATTGTACTAGACATATACCTATAAATAAGTTTTGCTGAGTGGGCAGAAGCACTGTACTACCCAGATCTTATAAGGGGGGGAAAAAAAGATAAATAGTTTTTAACCTCTTTATGACTGCTGAGTGTGCCTATTCTAGCTCACCATATTTTCGTTTTTCCCTTTTTACACATAAAAAAACAAAAAATCATATTTGGTATCACCACGTCCGTAAAGACCCTAGCAATAAAATTATTTTATTATTCATCTCCCAAGTTGAACACTGGAAAAAAAAAAAAAAAAAAAAGAAAAAATCCATGATTGGGATATTTTGTTAATCCACCTTTAAAAAAAAAAAAAAAAAAAAAAAAAAAAAAAAAAAGGAAACAGTCATATGTATTCCTTAATGGTACCAATAAAAACTAAGGGGGAGATTTATCAAAACCTGTCCAGAGGAAAAGTTGCCCATAGCAACCAGATTGTTTCATTTTTAACAAGGCCTCTGCAAAATGAAAGAAGTGATCTGATTGGTTGCTATGTGAAGCTTTTCCTTTGAACAGGTTTTGATAAATCTCCCCCCTAAAAGTTTTCCCGTAAAAACTAGCCGTAGTGCCGAGACAGTTTGCCTCTTTTTGCATAATAATAGTGTTTCCACATCTACAAGATCCATATTTTGGCCAAATACATCTTATCCCCATCAATGGAGGTGGCATGACGTGACATCTCCAGTGCCAGAAACAAAGAGGTTTTCGAGACTAGAGACGCAGCCAATCATAGAATGCGGGTGCTGCATGGAGATCGCGGGGGTCCCAGTGGCAGGCCCCCGGCGATCAGACATCTTAGGGGATAAGATGTATGGGGCCGGAATACCACTTTAAGGCTCCAAAGACATGCCATGGGAAGTGGTAAAAACAAAACTGATAAGGCCTCGTTCACAGTCCGCTATTCTGAGTTCCTTCGGCAATCTGGCCTTAGTGACAGGAGTTTAGCTGAGAAAATAAATAGTGCAAGCATTATTATATTTCCCTGCTAAATTCCTGTAAAATTACTGGATCATACAAGTTAATGGGGTCAGTCAAGACCAGATAGTAGCCGTTCAAAACAATGTGAACCTAGCCTAACACATGCACACTCAACCACACTGAGGGTGCATGTGTATGAAGAGGACAAGAAACACATTTATCAGCCCAACGAGCATTCAGATATATGTACACAGTCCAAGACCTTCATTGATTATATAGGGTCAGTATTATATAGCGTTTATTTCAGCTCTCAGAGCAGGGAAGTGACAGGCATCACAATTAACAGCCGCGGTGACTGCCGGGAGCTCCGCATACTGTACGGATATCTCCGTTACCTCACACAACATGGACACAAACCACGTCTGCAGCGCAAAGACACGAGAACCTGAACAAAACACCCGCAAAGTCACTCACCTATCTCAGAGAGTCACTGCTAACCACATGGTACACACTTCCGCCCTAACACTGACCGTGACGTCATTTCCTCCCTGTTGGAACGCAAACGTAATTGTGAGAACTCCCCTGCAAACGGCTGCAGAACGCGCATGCGCTCTGTCTCCAACCGCGCGTTACCGAGGGAGACAGGTGATTATCTTCAGTGATGCAATTTTTTCACATGACTCTATACTGTGTGTGCATTTACATTAAATTATTTTAGCTCAGTGCCAGCAGTGATCCTATAAGTGCCCCTATTAATGTGCCAGCAGTATTACCTGTCTAGGCACCTACCTCACAGTGCCCCCTCAATAAGTGTCAGCCATAGTGCCCCCATAGGTTAGGGTTGCCACGTTTCTTGCAATAAATAATTATATATGCAGGATACACATATACGGGGGACATTTTGACCCCTGTAATTCTTTCTCCTTATATGGGACTGTAATTGGGCTCATTATTTGCGCCCCAATCTGAAGTTTTTAACAGTACTATTTTTGTTTTGATGTGAGAAATTCTAGAAATACGCTGTATGGAGAAAAAAAGTATGGTGCACCTCCACATTGCACCCCATAGAAACATAGAATGTGTCGGCAGAACCATTCGGCCCATCTAGTCTGCCCAATATTTTGAATACTATGGCTAGTCCCTGGTCATCTCCTATATGAAGGATAGCCTTATGCCTATCCCATGTCACTCCGCCCATAGACAAAGGATCCAAAGAATAGGGGATAAGGTGTTTGATCACCACACGCCATATACCGTATATACTCGAGTATAAGCCGAGTTTTTCAGCACGATTTTTCGTGCTGAAAACACCCCCGTCGGCTTATACTCGAGTGAACTCTCCGCCCTCAGTGGTCTTCAACCTGCGGACCTCCAGAGGTTTCAAAACTACAACTCCCAGCAAGCCCGGTTTTGAAACCTCTGGAGGTCCGCAGGTTGAAGATCACTGCGGCCTTCGACATCATCCAGCCCCCCCCCCTCACCCCCTTTAGTTCTGTACTCACCTCCGCTTGGCGCTGGTCCGGTGCTGCAGGACTGTCCGGTGGGGAGGTCGTCCGATGGGATAGTGGTTCCGGGCTGCTATCTTCACCGGGGGCGTCTCTTCTCCGCGCTTCGGGCCCTGCCCCAGAATAGTCACGTTGCCTTGACAACGACGCAGAGATACGTTCATTACCAACGTCCCTCTGCGTCATCGTCAAGGCAACGCCTTTATTCCGGGCCCGAAGCGCGGAGAAGAGGCCCCCCGGTGAAGATGACAGCCCGGAACCACTATCCCATCGGACGACCTCCCGACCGGACAGTCCTGCAGCACCGGACCAGCGCCGAGCGAAGGTGAGTACTGTACAGAACTAAAGGGGGTGAGAGGGGGCTGGATGATGTCGAAGGCCGCAGTGATCTTCAACCTGCGGACCTCCAGAGGTTTCAAAACTACAACTCCCAGCAAGCCCGGACAGCCGATAGCTGCCCGGGCTTGCTGGGAGTTGTAGTTTTGAAACCTCTGGAGGTCCGCAGGCTGAAGACCACTGAGGGCGGAGAGTTCACAAGAGGATGATGACCAGGGGATGATGAAGGGGGGAGGGTGTGGGAAGATGACAAGGGGATGATGACAAGGGGATGATGAAGGGGGGGTGTGGGATGATGACAAGGGGATGATGAAGGGGGGGTGTGGGATGATGACAAGGGGATGATGACAAGGGGATGATGACAAGGGGATGATGACAAGGGGATGATGACAGGCGGTGATGATGAAGGGGGGATGATGACAGGGTGATGATGATGGGGGTCTGGATGATGACGGGGGTCTGGATGATGACAGGGGGGGGATGATGTATTTCCCACCCTAGGCTTATACTCGAGTCAATAACTTTTCCTGGGATTTTGGGGTGAAATTAGGGGCCTCGACTTATATTCGGGTCGGCTTATACTCAAGTATATACGGTAATGAAGGCCAGAGTCCAGTGGCAGCAGCTTTACATCACTTCATCTGACGTTTGGCATTGAGCTTGGTGATGTAAGGCTGGCATGCAGCTGCTCAGCCATGAAGCTCCCGGCAGGGCACAGTTTTGGTTCTCATTTTCAAACCAGATAAGATTTGGTCTCTATAGCTATAAGATCAGCAGAGACCTAGTGAGAGTTGGTGCCACTCTGTAACTTTACGTGGTCTCCACTTTGTGGCTGAGTTGCCGTGGTTCATAAACTTTTCATAAGGGTCTATTCACACATACAGTATTCTGCGCAGATTTGATTCACAGATTTGATGCGCAGGATTTGAAGCTGTGTTTAGTCATTTAGTTTACATTGAAATCTGCAGCACAAAATCCTGCGCATCAAATCTCCACAGAATACTGTGTGTGTAAATAGACCATAAAGGGGTACTCCACTGCCCCAGCGTTCGGAACAAAATGTGTAACACTGTAATAAGTGAGTTCCTGAAATTTCTTTTCTCCTGGATCTTCTACCAACAGCTGTGAGCAGTATTATTAACGGGGTACTCCACTGCCCCAGCGTTCGGAACATTTTGTTCCCAATGCTGGCTGCTGAGGTCGTGATGACACGGCCACGCCCCTTGTAACATCACGCCACCCCCACCCCGCTCAATGCAAGTCTATGGGAGGGGGCATAAAGGTTGCCAAGCCCCCTCCCGTAGACTTGCATTGGGGGGGGGGTGACAAAATGTTCCGAACGCTGGGGCAGTGGAGTACCCCTTTAATAATACCTCTCACAGCTGATGGTGGAAGATCTAGGAGTAGGAGGAAACACATTTCAGGAACTGACATATTACAGTGTTGTTGTCCTATAAGTGAACACCCCCCCAAAATGGCACCACCCAGTTGTCAATTTTTTCATAATTGTCTAGTAAGAAAACCAGAGGAATGTTAGAACATAGAGTTCTTGGCAAAGATGTTCTTGAATGTCATTTCTTGAAAATTACGAGAATTCAATAAAATGAACATGTCAGAAGAGCCGACAGGTCTTCTCACTATTGCCCACTTTGGGCAGCCCTTTCTTTATGGAAAAGTCATCTAACGTCAAGGTTATCACAGGTTGTGTCACTGATAGGGCAGCAGTCAGCTGCATCCTCTGTGGGAAGTAAATAGTAAGGCTGCATTCACACCACGATCTGATCTTACGATGCACAGATAGGATTTCGGAAGCGCAAATCGCCTGAAATCGTATCTAGGTACGGACAGATACAGAGCCATTTACTATTATGGGGCTGCGGACCCGATCGTAGTCATCTAGGGGGAGATTTATCAAAACCTGTGCAGAGGAAGAGTGGTGCAGTTGCCCATAGCAACCAATCAGATTGCTTCTTTCATTTTCCACAGGCCTCTAAAGAGGCCTGTGGAAAATGAAAGAAGCAATCTGATTGGTTGCTATGGGCAACTGCACCACTCTTCCTCTGCACAGGTTTTGATAAATCTCCCCCCTAGTGACTACAATCTGGTCATTTTCTCAGGGGATCTGATTTTTGACTCAGACTGAAAATCGTGGTCTTACCTTTGCAGCGCCTCTACAGGTAAAATATAGTATTACATAAATGTCACTAAAATCAATGGGTTATCCACATGATGTATAGTGTTGAGCGGCATAGGCCATATTCGAATTCGCGAATATTCACGAATATATGGACGAATATTCGTCATATATTCGCGAATATTCGCATATTCGTAATATTCTCGTTTTATTTTCGCATATGCGAATATTTGTACATGAAAAAATTAGTATAAGAGAATATTCGCATATGCAAATATTAGCATATGCTAATTTTCGCATATGCGAAAATTCGCGCCCCAGTCTCACACAGTAGTATTAGAGCCTTCTTTACACCACACAAGCTGGAAGCAGAGAGGGATGATCACTGTGATGTGTACTGTAAAAAAAAAAAGAATATTCGTAATTACGAATATATAGTGCTATATTCGCAAATATTCGCGAATATGCGATATTCGCGAATAAAATTCGCATTGCGAATATTCGCGAGCAACACTAATGATGTACAGATGTGGTAATCTTGCAGATGGAGGGACATTCTTCATACCCACTCTCCGATCTATCTTATAAATGTGGTTCCTAAACTCAAAAATCCCTTATCACTCACTTCAGGTTTAAAGGGGATACTCCCGAGGAAAAAAATGCCTCAAAATCAACTGGTGTCATAAAGTTGTACAGATCGGTAAATTACTGCTTGTGCGAATTTCTAGCTCCGCTCACCACCTTATGGGAAATCCACTCCACCTGTGCACGGACGTCCCGATCCCGCCTTCGGCCAGGTAATGATATGCAAAGAAGACGTATCGTCCAGCACTCGGGATGCGGTAAAATACGTTTTTCTTTATTCAAGGATCATCAGACAATAGTCACAAACAGAGAAACAGCGTCTGACGCGTTTCGCACTTGCGTGCTTAATCGTAGACTAGCTTTACAACAATACACACAGGTTAAAATACGTGTGAAGAGGGTCACATGACCCAATTACGTCATTTATCAAATACAAGGCAACATGGAAAACCAGTAAGTTCAAGTGAAGTGGGAGTTGTCTCTGTGCCCAGGCGGGTGGCTCCTTGGATGTAGTGTCCACAGTAGCCAGTTTTTCAAAATATAACAAGCCGCGAACTGGATCATTCCATTCGGATAGTTTCCAGTGTCATACTATTCGGTATTCCCTTACACTGGACTCGAACCAATCCGAAGGATGATAGACTGAATATGATAGATTCAGTAAAAACTTCCCCTCCTTACTTGTGGCAGCAGATCTCCCTTTTGTGTTGCTAAGGGCAACCACTCGTGGGCTTCAGAGACCACCTCCATCTTCTTTGTATAACATTTTATACATCCACAATTTAACTAAAGAATAAAACGCAGATCGGTAAATTACTTCTAGATAAAAATCTTAACCATTCCAGTACTTATCAGCTGCTGTATGCTCCAGAGTAAGTTGTGTAGTTCTTTCCAGTCTGACCACAGTGCTCTCTGCTGACACCTCTGTCCATGTCAGGAACTGTCCAGAACAGGGGAGGTTTGCTATGGGGATTTGCTCCTGCTCTGGACCGTTTCTGACATGGACAGAGGTGTCAGCAGAGAGCACTGTGGTCATACTGGGAAGAACTATACAACTTCCTCTGGAGCATACAGCAGCTGATAAGTACTGGAAGGGCTGAGATTTTTATATAGAAGTAATTTACAAATCTGTATAACTTTCTGGCACCAGTTGACTTTTTTTCCTCCAGAATATCCATAATTTATCATTTGTGTCTGTCTTCAGGACTGTCTGTCCTAGTTTTAGAAATATCCATCAATTGACTGTGCAGCACATAATAAATTTGTTCTATTCTCTGATTAGGCAACATGCGCCAGAAATCTGTCTAGTTGTACAAACTGTTTAGACTATTTTCATTAGGGTCTAACTTTGAGAGAAATATTTTTACAATGAAGCTTTCACTGGATGATAAATGTGTCTTAGATTGAGATACTACACGGGCATGCCCCCTCCATTGCTATCTGTGGTTAAATTATCAGCTTTGTTGTATGTACTAGCACCAGATAAGAAGAGGGTGCCTCCAGCTTTTTCAAAACTACAACTCCCAGCATGCCCAGTCAGCCAAAGGCTGAGGACTACCTAGCTGCTGGGACTCTGCTATTGATATAGCCTGTCAGGTTCTACCAAAATGATTGCTTATACAAGTCCCCTGGAGAATTTTTTTTTTCCCAACCAGGGTGCCTCCAGTTCTTTGTGGTACTACAACCCAGTAACTAGCTGTCTTCAGCGCCTGTGCTGATTTGGACCACACTGAAAACCAGGAAGAACATGAATGAAACTACTACCAACCTGCCAGTCTTTCCATAAAAATCCAGTCCTGTCAACTGCCTTTATTACAAGTACCATAGCAGTTATGGTGCTAGGGATTTTTAAATCTATTTCTGGGTTTTTCATATCTCACCCAGCTTTTCCTAGAAGAGATATGCTTTTCCTGTAACCTGGTAGCAACATATGACAGGTACCTTGGGGAAATCTAGTGGTCCCCGACCACCATTCCTGTCAGTGTCTTTCATTTGATATGATTTATTCTTAAAGGGGTTATCCATGAAAAAAACTTTTTTATATATATCAACTGGCTCCAAAAAGTTAAACTGATTTTTAAATTACTTCTATTAAAAAATCTTAATCCTTTCAGTACTTATGAGCTGCTGAAGTTGAGTTGTTCTTTTCTGTCTTAGTGCTCTCTGATGACACCTGTCTCAGGAACTGTCCAGAGTAGAAGCAAATCCCCATAGCAAATCTCTTCTACTCTGTGACAACAGTGCTCTCTGCTGACACCTCTGTCTGTCTCGGGAACTGCAGACAGAAAAAGAACAACTCAACTTCAGCAGCTGATAAGTACTGGAAGGATTAAGATTTTTTTTATAGAAGTAATGTACAAATCTGTAAATGGAGCCAGTTAATTTATAAAACATTTTTTTTCCTGGAATACCCCTTTATAACCTTCAACCATCTTTTTTACCCATTTGCTGGACCGTTCTTTTTTATCAATATCTTTTTGCAGTGGTATCTCCAGCTTTCAAATTTTGGTGGGGCACAATGAGGGCCAGGACAAAAGTAGGGGGGGGCGCAATTATATCAAAGTTACATTTATACACTGCGGGTTAGGTCTCTCCAGTAGATAGACAGGTCCCTTCACATGGTTTCCCCACTACGTAGGTGCCACCTGTAAGTAGAGCCCCCTGTAGATAGCTTACTCCCTGTAGGCAGTAGCTGCCCATATAAGTAGGAGTACTCCCTGTAGGTAGGTTCTATTGTAGATAGTAGCCACACTGTATATAGTTGCAGTACCCTTTAATAGTTGCAGCCCTGGTATATAGTAGTAGCAGCCCTCTAAAGGTAGTAGCAGTTCCCTATAGGTAGTAATAGCAGCAGCCCGCTTTAGGTAGTACAACAGTAGCCCTCTTTAAAGGGGTACTCCAGTGGAAAAAAAACATTCTAATCAACTGGTGGCAAAAAGTTATACAAATTTGTAAATTACTTCTATTAAAAAATATTAATCCTTCCAGTACTTAGCTTCTGTATGATCCACAGGAAGTTCTTTTCTTTTTGAATTTCCGTTCTGTTCACTTATGGGAGATACTGTATATATAATGTGAGGGGTGGACTCACTTATGGGAGGTACTGTATATATAATGTGAGGGGTGGACTCACTTATGGGAGATACTGTATATATAATGTGAGGAGTGGAGTCACTTATGGGAGATACTGTATATATAATGTGAGAGGTGGAATCACTTATGGGAGATACTGTATATATAATGTGAGGGGTGGACTCACTTATGGGATATACGGTATATAATGTGAGGGGTGGACTCACTTATGGGAGATACTGTATATAATGTGAGGGGTGGACTCACTTATGGGAGATACTGTATATATAATGTGAGGGGTGGAGTCACTTATGGGAGATACTGTATATAATGTGAGGGGTGGACTCACTTATGGGATATACTGTATATAATGTGAGGGGTGGAGTCACTTATGGGAGATACTGTATATATAATGTGAGGGGTGGACTCACTTATGGGATATACTGTATATATAATGTGAGGGGTGGACTCACTTATGGGAGATACTGTATATATAATGTGAGGGGTGGACTCACTTATGGGAGATACTGTATATATCATGTGAGGGGTGGAGTCACTTATGGGATATACTGTTAATATAATGTGAGGGGTGGACTCACTTATGGGAGATACTGTATATATAATGTGAGGGGTGGAGTCACTTATGGGAGATACTGTATATATAATGTGAGGGGTGGACTCACTTATGGGATATACTGTATATAATGTGAGGGGTGGACTCACTTATGGGATATACTGTATATATAATGTGAGGGGTGGACTCACTTATGGGAGATACTGTATATAATGTGAGGGGTGGACTCACTTATGGGAGATACTGTATATATAATGTGAGGGGTGGAGTCACTTATGGGATATACTGTATATATAATGTGAGGGGTGGACTCACTTATGGGAGATACTGTATATATAATGTGAGGGGTGGACTCACTTATGGGATATACTGTATATATAATGTGAGGGGTGGACTCACTTATGGGAGATACTGTATATAATGTGAGGGGTGGACTCACTTATGGGATATACTGTATATAATGTGAGGGGTGGACTCACTTATGGGAGATACTGTATATATAATGTGAGGGGTGGAGTCACTTATGGGAGATACTGTATATATAATGTGAGGGGTG
The DNA here is from genome assembly GCF_029499605.1 of Hyla sarda. Classification (NCBI taxonomy): domain Eukaryota; kingdom Metazoa; phylum Chordata; class Amphibia; order Anura; family Hylidae; genus Hyla; species Hyla sarda. Next base: position 24,803,475 of record NC_079199.1, on the reverse strand, counting down.
GACTCACTTATGGGATATACTGTATATATAATGTGAGGAGTGGACTCACTTATGGGAGATACTGTATATATAATGTGAGGGGTGGAGTCACTTATGGGAGATACTGTATATATAATGTGAGGTGTGGAGTCACTTATGGGATATACTGTATATATAATGTGAGGGGTGGAGTCACTTATGGGAGATACTGTATATAATGTGAGGGGTGGAGTCACTTATGGGAGATACTGTATATATAATGTGAGGGGTGGAGTCACTTATGGGAGATACTGTATATATAATGTGAGGGGTGGACTCACTTATGGGATATACTGTATATAATGTGAGGGGTGGACTCACTTATGGGAGATACTGTATATATAATGTGAGGGGTGGACTCACTTATGGGAGATACTGTATATATAATGTGAGGGGTGGAGTCACTTATGGGATATACTATATATAATGTGAGGGGTGGACTCACTTATGGGATATACTGTATATATAATGTGAAGGGTGGAGTCACTTATGGGAGATACTGTATATAATGTGAGGGGTGGACTCACTTATGGGAGATACTGTATATATAATGTGAGGGGTGGAGTCACTTATGGGATATACTATATATAATGTGAGGGGTGGACTCACTTATGGGATATACTGTATATAATGTGAGGGGTGGACTCACTTATGGGATATACTGTATATAATGTGAGGGGTGGACTCACTTATGGGAGATACTGTATATATAATGTGAGGGGTGGAGTCACTTATGGGATATACTGTATATATAATGTGAGGGGTGGACTCACTTATGGGAGATACTGTATATATAATGTGAGGGGTGGACTCACTTATGGGAGATACTGTATATATAATGTGAGGGGTGGACTCACTTATGGGATATACTGTATATAATGTGAGGGGTGGACTCACTTATGGGAGATACTGTATATATAATGTGAGGGGTGGAGTCACTTATGGGATATACTGTATATATAATGTGAGGGGTGGACTCACTTATGGGAGATACTGTATATATAATGTGAGGGGTGGACTCACTTATGGGAGATACTGTATATATAATGTGAGGGGTGGACTCACTTATGGGAGATACTGTATATATAATGTGAGGGGTGGAGTCACTTATGGGAGATACTGTATATATAATGTGAGGGGTGGAGTCACTTATGGGAGATACTGTATATAATGTGAGGGGTGGACTCACTTATGGTATATACTGTATATAATGTGAGGGGTGGACTCACTTATGGGAGATACTGTATATATAATGTGAGGGGTGGACTCACTTATGGGAGATACTGTATATATAATGTGAGGGGTGGACTCACTTATGGGAGATACTGTATATATAATGTGAGGGGTGGAGTCACTTATGGGAGATACTGTGTATATAATGTGAGGGGTGGAGTCACTTATGGGAGATACTGTATATATAATGTGAGGGGTGGAGTCACTTATGGGAGATACTGTGTATATAATGTGAGGGGTGGAGTCACTTATGGGAGATACTGTATATATAATGTGAGGGGTGGAGTCACTTATGGGAGATACTGTATATATAATGTGAGGGGTGGACTCACTTATGGGAGATACTGTATATATAATGTGAGGGGTGGACTCACTTATGGGATATACTGTATATATAATGTGAGGGGTGGAGTCACTTATGGGAGATACTGTGTATATAATGTGAGGGGTGGAGTCACTTATGGGAGATACTGTATATATAATGTGAGGGGTGGAGTCACTTATGGGAGATACTGTATATATAATGTGAGGGGTGGACTCACTTATGGGATATACTGTATATATAATGTGAGGGGTGGACTCACTTATAGGAGATACTGTATATATAATGTGAGGGGTGGAGTCACTTATGGGATATACTGTATATATAATGTGAGGGGTGGAGTCACTTATGGGATATACTGTATATATAATGTGAGGGGTGGAGTCACTTATGGGATATACTGTATATATAATGTGAGGGGTGGAGTCACTTATGGGAGATCCTGTACTTCTTTACACACACACACACACACATATATATATGTCACGATGCCGGCTGGCAGGAGGTGGATCCTCTGTGCCAGAGAGGGATTGGCGTGGACCGTGCTAGTGGACCGGTTCTAAGTTACTACTGGTTTTCACCAGAGCCCGCCGCAAAGCGGGATGGTCTTGCTGCGGCGGTAGCAACCAGGTCATATCCACTAGCAACGGCTCAACCTCTCTGACTGCTGAAGATAGGCGCGGTACAAGGGAGTAGACAAAAGCAAGGTCGGACGTAGCAGAAGGTCGGGGCAGGCAGCAAGGATCGTAGTCAGGGGCAACGGCAGGAGGTCTGGAACACAGGCTAGGAACACACAAGGGAACGCTTTCACTAGGCACAAGGGCAACAAGATCCGGCGAGGGAGTGCAGGGGAAGTGAGGTATACATAGGGAGTGCACAGGTGAACACACTAATTGGAACCACTGCGCCAATCAGTGGCGCAGTGGCCCTTTAAATCGCAGAGACCCGGCGCGCGCGCGCCCTAGGGAGCGGGGCCGCGCGCGCCGGGACAGGACCGACGGAGAGCGAGTCAGGTACGGAAGCCGGGGTGCGCATCGCGAGCGGGCGCCACCCGCATCGCGAATCGCATCCCGGCTGGAGGCGGTATCGCAGCGCACCCGGTCAGTGGATCTGACCGGGGCGCTGCCGTAGCGAGAATGTTGCGAGCGCTCCGGGGAGGAGCGGGGACCCGGAGCGCTCGGCGTAACAGTACCCCCCCCCTTGGGTCTCCCCCTCTTCTTGGAGCCTGAGAACCCGAGGACCAGACTTTTGTCTAGGATATTGTCCTCAGGTTCCCAGGATCTCTCTTCAGGACCACAGCCCTCCCAGTCAACTGTATATATAATGTGAGGGGTGGAGTCACTTATGGGAGATACTGTATATAATGTGAGGGGTGGACTCACTTATGGGAGATACTGTATATAATGTGAGGGGTGGACTCACTTATGGGAGATACTGTATATAATGTGAGGGGTGGACTCACTTATGGGAGATACTGTATATAAAATGTGAGGGGTGGACTCACTTATGGGAGATACTGTATATATCATGTGAGGGGTGGACTCACTTATGGGAGATACTGTATATATAATGTGAGGGGTGGACTCACTTATGGGATATACTGTATATAATGTGAGGGGTGGACTCACTTATGGGATATACTGTATATATAATGTGAGGGGTGGACTCACTTATGGGAGATACTGTATATATAATGTGAGGGGTGGACTCACTTATGGGATATACTGTATATAATGTGAGGGGTGGACTCACTTATGGGATATACTGTATATATAATGTGAGGGGTGGACTCACTTATGGGAGATACTGTATGTATAATGTGAGGGGTGAACTCACTTATGGGAGATACTGTATATAATGTGAGGGCTGGACTCACTTATGGGAGATACTGTATATATAATGTGAGGGGTGGACTCACTTATGGGAGATACTGTATATAATGTGAGGGGAGGAGTCACTTATGGGAGATACTGTATATATAATGTGAGGGGTGGAGTCACTTATGGGAGATACTGTATATATAATGTGAGGGGTGGACTCACTTATGGGAGATACTGTATATATAATGTGAGGGGTGGACTCACTTATGGGATATACTGTATATATAATGTGAGGGGTGGAGTCACTTATGGGAGATACTGTATATATCATGTGAGGGGTGGACTCACTTATGGGAGATACTGTATATATAATGTGAGGGGTGGACTCACTTATGGGATATACTGTATATATAATGTGAGGGGTGGACTCACTTATGGGAGAAACTGTATATAATGTGAGGGGTGGACTCACTTATGGGAGATACTGTATATAATGTGAGGGGTGGACTCACTTATGGGAGATACTGTATATATAATGTGAGGGGTGAACTCACTTATGGGAGATACTGTATATATAATGTGAGGGGTGGAGTCACTTATGGGAGATACTGTATATATAATGTGAGGGGTGGACTCACTTATGGGAGATACTGTATATATAATGTGAGGGGTGGAGTCACTTATGGGAGATACTGTATATATAATGTGAGGGGTGAACTCACTTATGGGAGATACTGTATATATAATGTGAGGGGTGGAGTCACTTATGGTATATACTGTATATATAATGTGAGGGGTGGACTCACTTATGGGAGATACTGTATATAATGTGAGGGGTGGAGTCACTTATGGGATATACTGTATATATAATGTGAGGGGTGGACTCACTTATGGGAGATACTGTATATATAATGTGAGGGGTGGAGTCACTTATGGGATATACTGTATATATAATGTGAGGGGTGGAGTCACTTATGGGAGATACTGTATATATAATGTGAGGGGTGGACTCACTTATGGGAGATACTGTATATATAATGTGAGGGGTGGACTCACTTATGGGATATACTGTATATATAATGTGAGGGGTGGACTCACTTATGGGAGATACTGTATATATAATGTGAGGGGTGGACTCACTTATGGGAGATACTGTATATATAATGTGAGGGGTGGACTCACTTATGGGATATACTGTATATATAATGTGAGGGGTGGACTCACTTATGGGAGATACTGTATATAATGTGAGGGGTGGACTCACTTATGGGATATACTGTATATATAATGTGAGGGGTGGAGTCACTTATGGGAGATACTGTATATATCATGTGAGGGGTGGACTCACTTATGGGAGATACTGTATATATAATGTGAGGGGTGGACTCACTTATGGGATATACTGTATATAATGTGAGGGGTGGACTCACTTATGGGATATACTGTATATATAATGTGAGGGGTGGAGTCACTTATGGGAGATACTGTATATATAATGTGAGGGGTGGACTCACTTATGGGAGATACTGTATATAATGTGAGGGGTGGACTCACTTATGGGATATACTGTATATATAATGTGAGGGGTGGACTCACTTATGGGATATACTGTATATATAATGTGAGGGGTGGACTCACTTATGGGATATACTGTATATATAATGTGAGGGGTGGACTCACTTATGGGAGATACTGTATATATAATGTGAGGGTGGAGTCACTTATGGGATATACTGTATATATAATGTGAGGGGTGGACTCACTTATGGGAGATACTGTATATATAATGTGAGGGGTGGAGTCACTTATGGTATATACTGTAAATATAATGTGAGGGGTGGACTCACTTATGGGAGATACTGTATATAATGTGAGGGGTGGAGTCACTTATGGGATATACTGTATATATCATGTGAGGGGTGGACTCACTTATGGGATATACTGTATATATAATGTGAGGGGTGGAGTCACTTATGGGAGATACTGTATATATAATGTGAGGGGTGGAGTCACTTATGGGATATACTGTATATATAATGTGAGGGGTGGAGTCACTTATGGGATATACTGTATATATAATGTGAGGGGTGGAGTCACTTATGGGATATACTGTGTATATAATGTGAGGGGTGGACTCACTTATGGGAGATACTGTATATAATGTGAGGGGTGGACTTACCTATGGTATATACTGTATATAATGTGAGGGGTGGACTCACTTATGGGATATACTGTATATATAATGTGAGTGGTAGAGTCACTTATGGGATATACTGTATATATAATGTGAGGGGTGGACTCACTTATGGGAGATACTGTATATATAATGTGAGGGGTGGACTCACTTATGGGATATACTGTATATAATGTGAGGGGTGGACTCACTTATGGGAAATACTGTATATATAATGTGAGGGGTGGAATCACTTATGGGAGATACTGTATATATAATCTGAGGGGTGAACTCACTTATGTATATACTGTATATAATGTGAGGGGTGGAGTCACTTATGTATATACTGTATATATAATGTGAGGGGTGGAGTCACTTATGGGAGATACTGTATATAATGTGAGGGGTGGACTCACTTATGGGATATACTGTATATAATGTGAGGGGTGGACTCACTTATGGAATATACTGTATATAATGTGAGGGGTGGAGTCACTTATGGGAAATATTGTATATATAATGTGAGGGGTGGAGTCACTTATGGGAAATATTGTATATATAATGTGAGGGGTGGAGTCACTTATGGGAAATATTGTATATATAATGTGAGGGGTGGAGTCACTTATGGGAAATATTGTATATATAATGTGAGGGGTGGAGTCACTTATGGGAAATATTGTATATATAATGTGAGGGGTGGAGTCACTTATGGGAGATCCTGTACTTCTTTACACACACACACACACACATATATATATGTCACGATGCCGGCTGGCAGGAGGTGGATCCTCTGTGCCAGAGAGGGATTGGCGTGGACCGTGCTAGTGGACCGGTTCTAAGTTACTACTGGTTTTCACCAGAGCCCGCCGCAAAGCGGGATGGTCTTGCTGCGGCGGTAGTAACCAGGTCATATCCACTAGCAACGGCTCAACCTCTCTGACTGCTGAAGATAGGCGCGGTACAAGGGAGTAGACAAAAGCAAGGTCGGACGTAGCAGAAGGTCGGGGCAGGCAGCAAGGATCGTAGTCAGGGGCAACGGCAGGAGGTCTGGAACACAGGCTAGGAACACACAAGGGAACGCTTTCACTAGGCACAAGGGCAACAAGATCCGGCGAGGGAGTGCAGGGGAAGTGAGGTATACATAGGGAGTGCACAGGTGAACACACTAATTGGAACCACTGCGCCAATCAGTGGCGCAGTGGCCCTTTAAATCGCAGAGACCCGGTGCGCGCGCGCCCTAGGGAGCGGGGCCGCGCGCGCCGGGACAGGACCGACGGAGAGCGAGTCAGGTACGGAAGCCGGGGTGCGCATCGCGAGCGGGCGCCACCCGCATCGCGAATCGCATCCCGGCTGGAGGCGGTATCGCAGCGCACCCGGTCAGTGGATCTGACCGGGGCGCTGCCGTAGCGAGAATGTTGCGAGCGCTCCGGGGAGGAGCGGGGACCCGGAGCGCTCGGCGTAACAGTACCCCCCCCCTTGGGTCTCCCCCTCTTCTTGGAGCCTGAGAACCCGAGGACCAGACTTTTGTCTAGGATATTGTCCTCAGGTTCCCAGGATCTCTCTTCAGGACCACAGCCCTCCCAGTCAACCAAAAAAAAGGTTTTTCCTCTGACCTTTTTGGAGGCCAGTATCTCCTTTACGGGAAAGATGTCCGAAGAACCGGAGACAGGAGTGGGAGAAATAAGTTTAGGAGAGAAACGGTTGATGATGAGCGGTTTAAGAAGAGAGACATGGAAGGCATTAGGAATACGAAGAGAAGGAGGAAGAAGAAGTTTGTAAGAGACAGGATTAATTTGGCACAAGATTTTGAAAGGACCAAGATAGCGTGGTCCCAATTTGTATCTGGGAACACGGAAGCGGACATATTTAGCGGAGAGCCATACCTTGTCTCCGGGAGAAAAAATGGGGGGAGCTCTTCTTTTCTTATCGGCAAACTTTTTCATGCGCGAAGAAGCCTGTAAGAGAGAATTTTGGGTCTCTTTCCATATGGTGGAAAGATCACGAGTTATTTCATCCACAGCGGGCAAACCAGAGGGCAAGGGAGTAGGGAGGGGAGGAAGAGGGTGACGGCCGTACACCACGAAAAATGGGGATTTGGAAGAAGATTCAGAGACTCTGAAGTTGTACGAGAATTCGGCCCATGGTAGAAGATCTGCCCAGTCATCCTGGCGGGAGGAAACAAAATGCCGTAAATAATCACCCAGGACCTGGTTAATTCTTTCTACTTGCCCATTGGATTGAGGATGATAAGCAGAAGAAAAGTTTAATTTAATCTTGAGTTGTTTACAGAGAGCCCTCCAGAATTTTGACACGAATTGGACGCCTCTATCCGAGACGATCTGCGTGGGCAACCCGTGAAGACGAAAAATGTGTACAAAAAATTGTTTTGCCAACTGAGGCGCTGAAGGAAGTCCAGGAAGAGGAATAAAATGTGCCATCTTAGAAAATCGATCAACGACCACCCAAACAACAGTGTTGCCACGGGATGGGGGTAAGTCTGTAATAAAGTCCATACCAATCAGAGACCAAGGCTGTTCGGGGACAGGCAGAGGATGAAGGAGACCAGCAGGCTTCTGGCGAGGAGTCTTATCCCGGGCACAGATAGTGCAGGCCCGCACAAAATCAACAACATCCGTCTCCAGAGTCGGCCACCAATAGAAACGAGAGATGAGTTGCAAGGATTTTTTGATGCCCGTATGGCCTGCGAGGTGGGAGGAGTGACCCCATTTGAGGATTCCGAGGCGTTGGCGTGGAGAAACGAAGGTCTTCCCTGGAGGAGTTTGCCTGATGGAGGCTGGAGAAGTGGAGATCAGGCAGTCAGGAGGAATGATGTGTTGCGGAGAGAGCTCTACTTCCGAGGCATCCGAGGAACGAGAGAGAGCATCGGCCCTAATGTTCTTGTCGGCAGGGCGAAAGTGAATTTCAAAATTAAACCGGGCAAAGAACAGAGACCACCTGGCCTGGCGAGGGTTCAGCCGTTGGGCAGACTGGAGATAGGAGAGATTCTTGTGATCGGTGTAAATAATAACTGGAAATTTTGATCCCTCCAGCAGATGCCTCCATTCCTCAAGTGCTAATTTAATGGCCAGTAGCTCTCGATCCCCGATGGAGTAGTTCCTCTCCGCCGGAGAGAAGGTCCTAGAAAAAAAATCACAAGTAACAGCATGCCCAGAAGAATTTTTTTGTAGAAGAACCGCTCCAGCTCCCACTGAGGAGGCATCAACCTCCAATAGGAAGGGTTTAGATGGGTCAGGTCTGGAGAGCACGGGAGCAGAAGAAAAGGCAGACTTGAGCCGTTTAAAGGCGTCTTCCGCTTGAGGAGGCCATGACTTAGGATTGGCATTCTTCTTGGTTAAAGCCACGATAGGAGCCACAATGGTGGAAAAATGTGGAATAAATTGTCTGTAATAATTGGCGAACCCCAAAAAACGTTGGATAGCACAGAGTCCGGAGGGGCGTGGCCAATCTAAGACGGCAGAGGGTCCATTTGTAGTCCCTGGCCAGAGACCAAGTATCCTAGGAAAGGAAGAGATTGACATTCAAACAGACATTTCTCCATTTTGGCATAAAGTTGATTGTCACGAAGTCTCTGAAGAACCATGCGGACATGCTGGCGGTGTTCTTCTAGGTTGGCAGAAAAAATCAGAATATCGTCCAGATACACAACAACACAGGAATATAAGAGATCACGAAAAATTTCATTAACAAAGTCTTGGAAGACGGCAGGGGCGTTGCACAGGCCAAAGGGCATAACCAAATACTCAAAGTGTCCATCTCTAGTGTTAAATGCCGTTTTCCATTCGTCCCCCTCCCTGATGCGGATGAGATTATAAGCACCTCTTAAGTCCAGTTTGGTAAAGATGTGGGCACCTTGGAGGCGATCAAAGAGTTCAGAGATAAGAGGTAGGGGGTAGCGGTTCTTTACCGTGATTTTATTAAGTCCGCGGTAGTCAATGCAAGGACGTAGGGAGCCATCTTTTTTTGGACACAAAGAAGAATCCAGCTCCGGCAGGAGAGGAGGATTTGCGGATAAACCCCTTTTTTAAATTTTCCTGGATGTACTCAGACATAGCAAGAGTCTCAGGGGCGGACAGAGGATAAATTCTGCCCCGGGGTGGAGTAGTGCCCGGGAGGAGGTCAATAGGACAGTCATAAGGCCTGTGAGGAGGTAAAGTCTCAGCTTGTTTTTTGCAAAATACGTCAGCATAGTCCATATAGGCCTTAGGGAGACCGGTTACAGGGGGAACCACAGGGTCACGGCAGGGAGTATTGGGAACCGGTTTAAGGCAGTCTTTGAAACAAGAGGTACCCCAGCTCTTGATCTCTCCTGTGGACCAATCAAGGGTTGGGGAATGGCGTTGAAGCCATGGTAGTCCAAGGAGAATTTCGGAAGTGCAATTGGAGAGGACCAAAAACTCAATTTTTTCGTGATGAGGTCCGATGCACATTAGGAGGGGTTCCGTGCGGTAACGCACGGCACAGTCCAATCTTTCATTGTTAACGCAATTGTTGTAGAGGGGTCTGGCGAGACTGGTCACTGGGATGTTGAACCTGTTGATGAGAGAGACCAAAATAAAGTTTCCTGCAGATCCGGAATCCAAGAAGGCCTTAGTGGAGAAGGAGAAGGTAGAGGCAGATATCCGCACAGGCACTGTAAGACGTGGAGAAGCAGAGTTGACATCAAGGACTGTTTCACCTTTGTGCGGAGTCAGCGTACGTCTTTCCAGGCGGGGAGGACGGATAGGACAATCCTTCAGGAAGTGTTCGGTACCGGCACAGTACAGGCAGAGATTCTCCATGCGGCGTCGTGTCCTCTCTTGAGGAGTCAGGCGAGACCGGTCAACTTGCATAGCCTCCACGGCGGGAGGCACAGGAACGGATTGCAGAGGACCAGAGGAGAGAGGAGCCGGGGAGAAAAAACGCCTCATGCGAACAAAGTCCATATCCTGGCGGAGCTCCTGACGCCTTTCGGAAAAACGCATGTCAATGCGAGTGGCTAGATGAATGAGTTCATGTAGGTTAGCAGGAATTTCTCGTGCGGCCAGAACATCTTTAATGTTGCTGGATAGGCCTTTTTTAAAGGTCGCGCAGAGGGCCTCATCATTCCAGGACAATTCGGAAGCAAGGGTACGGAATTGTATGGCGTACTCGCCAACGGAAGAATTACCCTGGACTAGGTTCAGCAGGGCAGTCTCAGCAGAAGAGGCTCGGGCAGGTTCCTCAAAGACACTTCGAATTTCCGAGAAGAAGGAGTGTACAGAGGCAGTGACGGGGTCATTGCGGTCCCAGAGCGGTGTGGCCCATGACAGGGCTTTTCCAGACAGAAGGCTGACTACGAAAGCCACCTTAGACCTTTCAGTAGGAAACTGGTCCGACATCATCTCCAAGTGCAGGGAACATTGTGAAAGAAAGCCACGGCAAAACTTAGAGTCCCCATCAAATTTATCCGGCAAGGATAGTCGTAGGCTGGAAGCGGCCACTCGCTGCGGAGGAGGTGCAGGAGCTGGCGGAGGAGATGATTGCTGAAGCTGTGGTAGTAGCTGCTGAAGCATCACGGTTAGTTGAGACAGCTGATGGCCTTGTTGCGCTATCTGTTGTGACTGCTGGGCGACCACCGTGGTGAGGTCGGCGACAACTGGCAGAGGTACTTCAGCAGGATCCATGGCCGGATCTACTGTCACGATGCCGGCTGGCAGGAGGTGGATCCTCTGTGCCAGAGAGGGATTGGCGTGGACCGTGCTAGTGGACCGGTTCTAAGTTACTACTGGTGTTCACCAGAGCCCGCCGCAAAGCGGGATGGTCTTGCTGCGGCGGTAGTAACCAGGTTGTATCCACTAGCAACGGCTCAACCTCTCTGACTGCTGAAGATAGGCGCGGTACAAGGGAGTAGACAAAAGCAAGGTCGGACGTAGCAGAAGGTCGGGGCAGGCAGCAAGGATCGTAGTCAGGGGCAACGGCAGGAGGTCTGGAACACAGGCTAGGAACACACAAGGGAACGCTTTCACTAGGCACAAGGGCAACAAGATCCGGCGAGGGAGTGCAGGGGAAGTGAGGTATACATAGGGAGTGCACAGGTGAACACACTAATTGGAACCACTGCGCCAATCAGTGGCGCAGTGGCCCTTTAAATCGCAGAGACCCGGCGCGCGCGCGCCCTAGGGAGCGGGGCCGTGCGCGCCGGCACAGGACCGACGGAGAGCGAGTCAGGTACGGAAGCCGGGGTGCGCATCGCGAGCGGGCGCCACCCGCATCGCGAATTGCATCCCGGCTGGAGGCGGTATCGCAGCGCACCCAGTCAGTGGATCTGACCGGGGCGCTGCCGTAGCGAGAATGTTGTGAGCGCTCCGGGGAGGAGCGGGGACCCAGAGCGCTCGGCGTAACAATATATATATATAGCATTATCTTTTGGATATCTTGACACGCTGATTACAGTTTAGAATTCTGCTTTCCTTTTTATTTGATTGTTTTGTGCCTAGTCATGAGTTTCTTTGTTATGTATGACTATACTCCCAAGAGTTTTGTGCTAATGCAACCAGTTGAAGCACTGTCCTAAACATAAAAAAGAAATCACAATATAGTCAGTGCTTTGTAAATTGTTATTTATTTATTTTAACATGCACAATGTTTAAAAATAGTCTCTTATATAGCATTGTTCTTGCCTAACTGTCATTAAAAAGGCATTGCACATTCCACATGGGGCACTCCGGTGGAAAACAAATGTTTTCATATCAACTGGTGCCAGAAAGTTATATAGATTTGTAAATTACTTCTATTAAAAGATCTTAATCCTTCCAGTAATTATCAGCTGCTGTATGCTCCAGAGGAAGTTGTGTAGTTCTTTCCAGTCTGACCACAGTGCTCTCTGCTGACACCTCTGTCCGTGTGAGGAACTGCCCAGAGCAAGTGCAAACCCCCATAGCAAACCTCTTCTGCTCTGGACAGTTCCTGACACAGACAGAGGTGTCAGCAGAGAGCACTCTGGCCATACTGAAAAGAACTACACAACTTCTTCTGGAGCATACAGCAGCTGATAAGTACTGGAAGGAATAAGATTTTTAAATAGAAGTAATTTACAAATCTGTATAATTCTCCGGCACCAGTTTAAAAATATTTGTCTTCCGATAGAGTACCCTTTTAAATAAGGAATGTGTGTTTTTGGGTGTGTGTAATACAGTGGTCCCTCAAGTTACAATATTAATTGGTTCCAGGACGACCATTGTATGTTGAAACCATTGTATGTTGAGACCAGAACTCTATGGAAACTTGGTAATTGGTTCCGAAGCCACCAAAATGTCATCCAAAAATAGGAAGAAGTGAGGATTAAAGAAAAATAAGTAGATAACTAATACAGATAAAGCAAATCCTTACATATAAAAGTAATAAAGATCTGCTGGGAGCTGTAGTCACTGTCTATGTAGAGGACAGGAGCTTCTTCAGGGTCCTGTACAGAACACAAATTTGGGGAGATTTATCAAAACCTGTCCAGAGGAAAAGTTGCCCAGTTGCCCATAGCAACCAATCAGATCGCTTCTTTCATTTTACAGAGGCCTTGTTAAAAATGAAAGAAGCCAGCTGATTGGTTGCGATGGGCAACTGGGCAACTTTTCCTCTGCACAGGTTTTGATAAATCTCCCCAATGTCCTAAAAAAAAAGTAAAATGGAGCCGCCCTCACCTGGTGTCCAAAGGAGCAACTAACCCTGGCACAGGTAAAGAGTACAGAACATGTAATACCTCCCTGCACAGTAGGGGGCGCTACCAGACACCAGTCAGTGCATACACTTCAGTAATACAGGGGTTTTACCAGTGAATGCCCATTCTGATTGGTCAGTTCTTCCGGCCATTGACACGTTTCGCAGATCTGGACTGTCTGCAGCATTGTATGTTGAGTCTGGTTTCACGTTGCAATGGTACAGAAAAAAACCATTGTATGTTGAAACTATTGTGAACTTAGGGATCACTGTATAGTGTTTCCTAACCAGGATGCTACCACCTGTTGCAAAACTACAACTCCCAGCATGCCCGGACAGCCGGAGGCTGTCCGGGCGTGCTGGAAGTTGTAGTTTTGCAACAGCTGGAGGCACCCTGGTTGGGAAACAGTGGTTTAATATATAAAACATAGCTGATTTATTTAAAGCCCATAGCTTAAACTTTACATCCGAACAAAGTCGAAATACTCCCCCCAAAACATCTCCTAGAACAGATCTGCACCAAGGTTTGTTCTTCATCTCACCTTCAAAGCGTGACGCCTCTCCTGATATCACTGTTGTTCTCCCCGCTTCTACCCTTGCTCGATTTTACCGTGGATCCAGATGTTTTCCACTGATCTGACACCAAAACATCTCTAGTCCCAGGTTACGAAAGCGCTGCTAGGAAGCACAACCCTTCGGCGTCTACCTCTTTAATTCCCACCTGCAACTCCCAACAGGATTTTCTCATTGCTGCTCTATGATCGCCAGAGCCAGAAATAGAAACTGTCTGTAAAAGAAAGGAATAATTGGTTAGAAATAATGCAGACTGGGAAAGTTACAAGCGTCTATCGCCAATGACCGCAGAGAGGGTGTGTGTGGAAAAAAAAAAGGGGCATAGGGGTGATTTAGAAGGACCTACAGAAGGACCTTGCTAATGTTCTTGGCAGCGCACCAAAGGGGGGACCTGCAGATGTATGAAGTCACCGTTGATGTACAATGCTTTTCTTTATACCAAGTGGATACAGTGTGTCTCGGTATATGGATTTGCTGATACCTCCTGCTCTTTGATTCATTACTGAGGAAGAAAAGGGGGGGTGTGCACACAACTGAGACATCAGAAGCGGAAAACGGAGACTTGACTCCACACACATCCCCAGTGGTCCACTATCATTTCGCTGCCTGCTGCTTTAACGTAGAGTTGTCTTCCTCCCTGCAGTACCCAGCAGGTTGCCAGCTACGTTGTCCAATGTGGCGTTTGTGTTCCTGCGGATAAGGTGACCCTTAGCAGAAGGGACTGCGATGGGGGGGGGTTTAGTATTTTTTCTCCCTCCTCTCTTCTCGATACGGGCTGCTAAAGAGGGTGAATAGGGAGGGGAGAGACTAGAGAGAGAGAGAGAGAGAGAATATGTCGATCCGGGCTCATATATGGGACTGAAGAACTGTGGTAGTGAGTGCAGTCTGCAGTCTTTGGCTGAGTGCTTCCCTACCCTAAGTGATGCCTGGCATCTTCTCCTGGGCAACAGGAATTCCTTCCACTGCATAAGGGCGACCTGGAGGAATAGAATGGCAAAGGATGTCTACTGAGGTGGAAAGTGAAGCAGCTGCTGAAACCCCTGCAGATACCCCAGGTGCCAATGACATAACTACACCAGAGGTGGATGTGAGAGAGGAGGTGAGCGATGAAGGTCGTTTATACTGTTATATATATATATATTTATAAAATATATATATATATATATAAATATATATATAAAAAAAAATATATATATATATATAAATAAAAACAAATATATATATATATAAATATATATAAAAAAATATATAAATATATATAAAAAAAATATATATATATATATACATATATAAATATATATATATACATATATAAATATATATATATATATAAATATATATCTGTACAATGTCATACCTTGCTCTTATAAAACATAAACACAACAGTTCTTCCCGTGCACACAGATACATATCCGTGCCTATGGATGGGTGTCTTTACGTTTTTATGTGCTTGTGTATCCTTATGGATTTATATAACTCTTGCATTGTAGAATAGTTGCAGGTAGTAAATACCGTGTCGCCGTTTTGTCACCGTGTATTGTTTTACGCCTTGATTTTAACACCGTTACTAATTCGGTCTTTTGCCAAAAAAAAAAAGAAGAAAAAAAAATCTCCTTTAAAATCTGTCAAGGTAAGTCTATGTCAGGCTCCAGCAGCCCAGGGGTTACGCTGCTGGTAGTAAGGCACTCAGGCTGCAGTGCTGAGCATCCTCCTTCTTCTTCCACACTACCCCACTGATGAGAGATGTGAAGAGCCAATGTGCAGCTATGAGATAAGGCAGACATCCGACAGCACATTAAACAGAGGGACGTGTTCAATGCAGAACCTTGCAGGTCGTATTATTTTCCTGCAGGCTTCCCGCCCCTATGTGCCAAACACACAATGCGCCGGGGGGGGGAAAGCTAGGCTAAGTCCAATGACAACAATACTTATCTCTTTGGCAATGCTGCATTGAACGCTTTGCAGGCATGAGGTTAAAAACCTAAAAAAAACACTGCAGTTCTGGTGTTTTGTTTTTTTTCACTTGCAGGGAAGTCTGATGCAGACGTCAGCTGCTCATTACAGTGGAAACCTGCAGCCTTATCCGTATCCGCAAGTGATACCTGCCCACCCTGCATAACCTCAGTATTTGGCTCTGGCAGAAAGTTAAAAAAGCAGATATGAATATTTAAAGGAGAAGTATCATGCATAAAAAAAACGTATCCCCCTATTCTGGAGATAGGGGATAAGTTTTAGATCACGGGGGTCCGACCGCTAGCGGTCGGACCCCCGTGATCTAAAACTTATCCCCTATCCTGTGGACAAGGGATACATTTTTATGCATGATACTTCTCCTTTAGGGTCTATTCACATGTACAGTATTCTGCGCAGATTTGATGCGCAGGATTTCAAGTCACTCAGTTTACATTGAAATCTGCAGCAGAATATGATGCACATCAAATCTGCGCAGATTACTGTACGTGTGAATAGACCCTTAGGGTACGTTCACGCGTACGCAGATTTGATGCGCAGGATTTGATGCACACGATTTTCTGCTGCAGATTTCAGTGTAAACTGAATGACTTGAAATCCTGCAGATCGGCAGTTACAAATCCTGCGCATCAAATCTGCGCAGGATCCTGCATGTGTGAACGTACCCTTAAAGGGGTACTCTGGAGGAAAACTTTTAGTTGTATATATATATATATATATCTCAACTGGTGCCAGAAAGTTAAACAGATGTGTAAATTACTTCTATTAAAAAATCTTAATCCTTCCAGTACTTATTAGCTGCTGAATACTACAGAGGAAATTCTTTTCTTTTTGGAACGCAGACAGAGCTCTCTGCTGACATCACGAGCACAGTGCTCTCTGCTGACATCTCTGTCCATTTTAGGAACTGTCCAGAGCAGCATATGTTTGCTATGGGGATTTTCTCCTACTCTTGACAGTTCTTAAAATGGACAGAGATATCAGCAGAGAGCACTGTGGTCGTGATGTCAGCAAAGAGCTCTGTGTTCCAAAAAGAAAAGAATTTCCTCTATAGTATTCAGCAGCTAATAAGTACTGGAAGGATTAAGATTTTTTTTATAGAAGTAATTTAAAACCTGTTTAACTTCTTGCCACCAGTTGATTTAGAAAAAAAAAAGTTTTCCACCGGAGTACCCCTTTAACAGTTAGTATGGATTTATCAAAACCTGTGTTATTTTGGCGTCTTCTTTAAACCCAACTACAATGATGGTGATGATAATGGAGATGCAAGTCCCTTTGACTTGCATAGGCAGCGATGTAACACATGGCTTGACGTTAAAGGAAAACTGTCAGCTTGCTCCCCCCGCACTAACCAGCGGTACTGGCTGATCAGTTTGATACCTACTGTGCCCGGATCCGCCCGAAATCTTCGTTTTTTCCGTATATGCTAATTAGGTGCTAATTTGCACTCTGACGTCACTGCTGCCGGCTGCAGCGCTGCCCAGCTCATCAATATTCCTCCCCTCCCTCTGCCTCTCCCTCTTCATTACAGAGCGGGGAGAAGAGGGAGAGGCGGAGGGTGGGGAGGAATATTGATGAGCTGGGCGGCGCTGCAGCCGGCAGCAGTGACATCAGAGTGCCAATTAACTACGCCTGTGCCAGTTAGCACTTCATTGGCATATAGGGAAAAACGATGATATCGGCAGAACGCTCGGGCGGATCCGGGGACAGTAAGCATCAGACTGATCAGCGTCCCCGCACTACCAGCCTGTACCGCTGGTTAGTGCAGCGGGAGCAAGCTGACAGTTTTCCTTTAAAGGGGTACTCCGGCGCTTAGACATCTTATCCCCTATCCAAAGGATAGGGGATAAGATGCCTGATCACGGGGATCCCACTGCTGTCACGCCCCCTCCCATAGGCTTGCATTGAGGGGCGCAGCGTGACGTCACACAGGGGCAGAGGCGTGACGTCACACGCCGCCGGCCCGTGGTCGACGGTAATCAGACCCGGAGCGAACATGCTCCGCGGACTGATTTTAACTGGGGTGCTGCGTGCAAGATCACGGGGGTCCCCAGCAATCAGGCATCTTATCCCCTATCCTTTGGATAGGGGATAAGATGTCTAAGCGCCGGAGTACCCCTTCACATGCAGGTTGGCTATGACAGCTCAAGTGTGTTTTGTTATAGATAGTACATTGTTTTGTGAATTAACAGTATCAATACCTAAATATTGGGAATGGTATTGATGCACAGCTAGGGTACCTTTCCCTGCACCATAGATTGAAGACGAAGCAAACAGAAGGGAATCCCTCCATTAAACAAACATGTTCTCAAAGGATATATAAAAAATGGTTTAAAGGGGTACTCTTGTGGAAAACTATTATTTTTTTTTTTTTTAAATCAACTGGTGCCAGAAAGTTACACAGATTTGTAAATTACTTCTATTAAAAAATCCCAATCCTTTGAGTTTTTATCAGCTGCTGTATGATCCACAGGAAGTTTGACGGACAGAGGTGTCAGCAGAGAGCACTGTGGTCAGACAGTAAGGAAATTCAAAAAGAAAAGAACTTTCTGTGGATCCTACAGCAGCTGATAAAAACTCCACACAGCTGATAAAAGCTCCGCACTCCACTTTTTTTTGTATCTCCCTATTTGCCTGGAAGAGGGACAGAGTAACCCCGTTGTCAGGATTGGAAGGGATCCCTGCAGTCAGTGCCCGAATAATTATTCATTTAGGGTACATCCAACTGATATATCAGAAATGTAAGCCGCTAGAAACCTGAAGGGGAAAAGAGCCTTGCAACATCATTACATCTAGACATTATTAAATATTTTCTGCTTAAAGGAAATCTCCAGCCAAAATGACCGTATCCCCGATCCTCAGGAGGAAAGGGAATGAGTAGCAGACCTTTGAAACGGGACCTTGACTATCTCAGTGGAGCATCGGGCAGGAGATCACGAGGGGTCCCAGAGGTCAAACCCCCCGCAATCAACTAGCCCCCGCAATCAGCTACTTATCCCCTACCCTGTGGAAAGGGGATAAGTAAATATTGGCTGGAGTTCTCCTTTAATTTATGAGATTAGCAGAGGTGTAACTATATGGGGGGGGGGGGGGTAGCAGTTGCACTGGGGCCCTGGTGACTAAGGGGACCCCAAGGTACATCTTCCCTATAAATGGCACATGGGGCCTTTTGCAGATTTAGCATTGGGTCCCAGAAGCTACAAGTTACACCTCTGGAGATAAGCTTTATGATTTGTAAGGGCTTCACAACAGGTTTGTGCCAAAAAAAAAACTGTAAAGGAAACTGAATATAAAGTCAAAGCAACTAACAAATGGCCATTTTTATAGGTATATATGTATGACCTTTGGATCCCAGGACGACCCCTTAAAGCGGTACTCCACTGGAAAACTTTTTCTTTTAAATCAACTGGTGCCAGAAAGTTAAACAGATTTGTGAATTACTTTTATTAAAAACTCCCAATCCTTCCAGTACTTATCGCCTGCTGTATAATACACAAGAAATTCTTTTCTTTTTGAATTTCCTTTCTGCCTGACCACAATGCTCTCTGCTGACACCTCTGTCCATGTCAGGAACTGTCCAGAGCAGGAGCAAATCCCCATAGCAAACCTCTCCTGCTCTGGACAGTTCCTGACGTGGGCAGAGGTGTCAGTAGAGAGCACTGTGGTCAGAAAGTAAAGAAATTCAAAAAGAAAAGAACTTCCTGTGTATTATACTGCAGTTGATAAGCACTGGAAAGATTGGGATTTTTAATAGAAGTAATTTACAAATCTCTTTAGCTTTCTGGCACCAGTTGATTTAAAAAACATTTTTTTAAATCAACTGGTGCCAGAAAGTTAAACAGATTTGTAAATCACTACAATTAAAAAATCGTAATCCTTCCAGTACTTTTTAGGGGCTGTATACCAAAGGGAAATCCAAAAAAGAAATGCATTTCCTCTGATGTCATGACCACAGTGCTCTCTGCTGACCTCTGCTGTCCATTTTAGGAACTATCCAGAGCAGGAAAAAATCCCCATAGCAAACATATGCTGCTCTGGACAGTTCCTGAAATGGACAGCAGAGGTCAGCAGTAAGCACTGTGGTCATGACATCAGAGGAAATGCATTGCTTTTTTGGATTTCTCTTTAGTATACAGCCCCTAAAAAGTACTGGAAGGATCAAGATTTTTTAATAGAAATGATTTACAAATCTGTTTAACTTTCTGGCACCAGTTGATTTAAAAAAATTTTTTTGTTCCACGGGAGTACCCCTTTAAGTAGCTATTGACGTCAGTAAAATGGTGACCATTCATGCCCTGTTCAACAAATCTGTAGGCCGTATGTTGGGTACTCCATTCATCACCTTTTCACAAAACAATTTTACTATTTTACAGCCGAACAAGCAGAAGAATGGTCAGTTACAAAAATGGGAAGACCATAAAGACAATTTAAAATCAATAAAGTTTTATTTGTTTCACACTGCGGGGTAATACTTGAAATGGAATCCACCACTAGATCTTAATATCTGAGAAAAATCAATGGCAGAATACACAGGGCAGCCGTCTCACTAATAACTCTACGCTTGGAGGCACTTTATGACATGGACAGGATTCTCCCTCTAGTAGCCCCAGGGCCTCAGCAACGTAGGAGCTTGTAGATGACGAAGTCAATAACCTTCTGATGGTCTTCTCACCACACAAGGTTGAGCATCTTATTCAAGCTGACCTATTGATCTCAGGCCGGCCGTCATCTGCTAACCTTGCCAGGAATAATTTGCAATATACAGTAATAGATTTTACCAAGGATTACATTACTTAGCATACTGTCAGTGTATTTCACTATACTTTTATTAGTGACAGCCTATAGAGTATCATGCAAGGAGAGCCAAAATAAACATATCCATTTTAGCCCACTCCATACCTGGCACCGGTCAGCTGCATTTGGCAAACAGCTAAAGCCGGCACAGAGCCATCTCCATTGCCTGATATTCATTCAACAGTGTTTGGTGTGCCGAAGAGAAATGGAAGCATACATGGTGGAAGATGTGACCACAATGTCAGTATTACTGTGGAAGACATAAGCAGTGTTCACCAAAAAGGCTCAAAATGCTGAAGGTAGCAGCAAAAAGTGCCATAAGTGCATACTAGGGGAGCATCAAAGCAGAAGTTGCAAATGGCAAAAAAACAGGGAACTCAAAACAAATAGAATAAAAACAATCATTACCAAGTGGACCGGGTAGACGTGTATGCTTCCACCACTCAACGTTTCGCTCAAGGCTTCTTCCTTGAGCGAAACGTTGGGTGGTGGAAGCATACACATCTACCCGGTCCACTAGGTAAAGATTGTATTTAATTAAAGATAAGGTGAGAATACATTCTACTTAAAGGGGTACTCCATTGGAAAACATTTTCTTTTAAATCAACTGGTGCCAGAAAGTTAAACAGGCTTCGCCCCGGAAGAAGCCTTGAGCGAAACGTTGGGTGGTGGAAGCATACACATCTACCCGGGAGCTGCAGGGAGATCGTGGGGGGTCTCAGCAGCGGGCCCCCCGCGATCAGACATCTTATCCCCTATCCTTTGGATAGGGGATAAAATATTTTTGCCCAGAGGAATACCCCTTTAATGGCTCCCCACTATGGTTCATAAAGTTGGTCCCAAGTAGGGGTCCTCAATCTATTATGTCTACATGCCCTAATGTGCCATCTACTTTCACTTTAAACATTTTGGCTATATAGGATATATTGCTATCTCTACTATTTATAGAGATATACATTTTTTGTAAACAATATGGCCGGCCTACACTTTGAGGTATAATTGCACATATGACGTGAACACATAGATTTAGCTCATCTATTTTTCTGTCTATTTAAGGAAATAAGATCATTCTGAAATTAGCTTCAGTTACCGTTCATTATGTGTCATTACAACAAACAAGAACATTATTCTACAAGGTATTGCCTGCTCCTTATTATGTATGACACATAACCGCAGCATAAATTGTTGTAAAATGCAAGAAATTGTGCTCTTGAGTGATGTAATTGCTGTAAGAATTACATGACATCTCAGTGTTCACGGTGCCATTCTAATGGTTTCAATGGGATTTCACATGTAAATAGGGAGGAAAGAGGTCAGCTTGCAGATAATGGATTTTACCGCTATTCTCAGTCACTTATAAATCACATCAGAATTATCTAAGCAATATGACAAAATTGGTCTCAAATCACAAGACTGTCAATAGTATATAATAAATATCATTGTCTAGCGTAAAGGGATCCTGTAACAATGAACATATAATCTGATCTGCTGACATCACGTTATAGAGTAGGAGGAGCTGAGCAGGTTGATTATAATTGTGGTGTCCCGGTACCGTATTGCATACCG
Organism: Hyla sarda; assembly: GCF_029499605.1. Lineage (NCBI taxonomy): Eukaryota > Metazoa > Chordata > Amphibia > Anura > Hylidae > Hyla > Hyla sarda. The sequence goes on along the minus strand of NC_079199.1, from coordinate 24,781,316 downwards.
TACCTTGTATGGTGGTCCCCAAAGTCAGAGTTACTACGCTCAGGTAGGGTCCTCCAGGTCTTACAGCCCCTAGTCGCCTCCTCTTTCTCTAATTTTATAATGTTTATATGTACATATTTAATAATGTGTATATTTAATATAATGCATATTAGTATACTTACCCTTGTAGCGTCGCAGGACCTTCGGTCATGTGACTTTGTTAATTCCTCTATGGTATGGTGGAGGACCTTTGGAGGTCCTTGGGTCACATGATTACCCATAATCCTTTGTACAGATGATTGACAGAAGTACTAGACCAATTAGATTTAGTCCAGCCCCTGCCCATATAAGGGAGCTGTAGCCAATGATTGCTCTCTTGGGTTGCTGCTCTCGTGGATGCCGGACTATCAGGATGGATCTGTGCAACTTACAAAGACACTCTAGGCCTGAAGCCTGCCGGCCTCAGCCTTAAACTAAAACGTGAGTCCTAAGCTAAATCCCCGCTAAAGCTAGCGTGACTGCTGTACCTCAACTAAATCCAACGGAACAGCACATATCAGTCTACGGACTCTAAAACGCTTAAGGTCCCAACCACAGTCAATCTCTAAGAGACTTTGCTTGTATAGAGACTGTTCTGGTTATGAAGCTTGCATAAAATCTTCAGTAAAAGTTCCGACTGTTTTCAGCAAACTCTCCGGTTGTGGACATTCAATCATTCCATACCTCCCTATCGCTCTTGGGAAGGGTGGCGGTAGGACAAGCATTGCAGAGGAGCCCTCACCCTGGCATCACAAATAGAAAGGGTTAATCAGACACCCTTTATTTACCACACAGCTACACCCCATATACCCTACACCCCCAGCTATCACATAGCGTTCAGTATAAATAGAATTTTATTCAGGAGTCCAGTGGGCGGTCCTAATCAGTGATTGACAGCCATCATAGTATGCATTATCATACAGTGAGAGCTTTCAATCATTGAAACGTCCCCTTTGGACTTCTGAAAACAGGGATTTCAATTAGTATAATCTTATACTGAATTGTTCCCCCCCACAAAACCATATATCGATCAGCTCATTTCTCTAACAAGCCTTGTGTTATCATAGATATGGACTACAAGCAAACCTAAAGCTGCAGTCATTTCTCCTTCCATCTGTCCTCTACTTATTACTTACATAAATTTGATAGGTTAGAAAAATAGTCATCTCCTATCCACAGAAGAGGGAATCACATGCTGGTCGGTGAGGGTCCGACTTCTGACAAATAAGAGAAATGGCACCCTGGACTGAGTGGAGGGAACCACGCATGCATGGTCAGCACTTCATTCATTCTCTAGGGGGCTTCCCAAAATTGCCAAGCGCTGAGCTCTGCGGCGCCATTTTCCTTTCTTTGTTTCCAGAGTTTGGACCCCTCTGATCAGCATGATAACCATTAGAGATGGGAATACTCTTTCAAAAGGGAATCTGACAGCTAAACAGGTGAAACTCGAAAAATGTGAATATTGTTTAAAAGTCCATTGTATTTCATTAATGCAACTTAAAGGGTTACTCCGGTGCTAAGACATCTTATCCCCTATCCAAAGGATAGGGGATAAGATGCCTGATCGCGGGGGTCCCGCCGCTGGGGACACCCGTAATCTTGCACGCAGCACCCCGTTAGAATCAGTCCCCGGAGCGTGTTCGCTCCGGGCCTGATTACTGGCGATCACGGGGATGGAGCATTGTGATGTCACGCTCCGCTCCCTCAAAGCAAGCCTATGGCAGGGGGCGTGGCAGCTGTCACGAACCCCTCCCATAGGCTTGCATTGAGGGGGTGGAGCTTGACATCACACGGGGCGGAGCCGTGACGTCACAATGATCCATCCCCGTGATCGCCAGTAATCAGACCCGGAGCGAACACGCTCCGGGGACTGATTCTAACGGGGTGCTGCGTGCAAGATCACGGGGGTCCCCAGCGGCGGGACCCCCTCGATCAGGCATCTTATCCCCTATCCTTTGGATAGGGGATAAGATGTCTTAGCGCCGGAGTACTCATTTAAAAGGAAAGGAAATGAAGTGCTCCAAAATCTCCGGATACGTTCACCTTGGACTTAATGAAGCACAGTGGACCAACACCAGCAGATGACATGGCTCCACAAATCATAGTAATTGGGGGGGCTGCAGGGTTGTCATGAGATGTAACCATAATAATCACAATTATGACAAATCATGGCTTGAACTATCTTGCTTTGTATATAATGAGTCTCTCTCATATATATTTGTTTCACCTTTTAAGTTGCATTACTGAAATAAATAAACTTTGCACAATATTCAAATTTTTCGAGTTTCACCTATATTTGCTGCTAATAGCTGCAGACACCAATGGATAGCTGCACCTTTTATGGAGCTCATGGTGGTTGCTAAACTTATAAAATAGCCCGATGTCAAAGGGGCAGGGCCAAGATGCTTAAGTGCCACATCCTGCAATGGTTTCCTGCTCACCCTCACCTTCCAGCCCCTCCGTAATTGACATGCAGAGCCCTGTAAGTCCGTGAAGTAGGGGCTGGGAGGTGAATGGCCCCACACTTGACACTCGGCTAATAAATAAAAAGGTGATTTTATAAGTTTGACCATCACCATCAGCTCCAGGAAAGGTACAGTTTACTTTTATACCCTAACAGCTATCCAATGGTGTCTACCATGTATTTGCAGAATGAGGCCAGGGTAACAGAGAGCATCTGCAGCGTATTTCATGCTGTGGATGCGCCGACGGCAGTCACAAGAGAGAGCTTCCTTTCCTACTGCGGCCTAGTAGCTTTGTGTGTCTGCTCGTGACTGCTGGTGGGAAATGCGCAGCTACAAGCCGACACACAGAGCTACCCCACCGCTGTGGATGCTTTCCGTGTGACTCTACCATGGCACTGTATAGGTTGAAGAGGCCCATTAGGATAATGTGCGATTATCCTAAGCATGCTAGTTACTATGTCAGTGTTATAATGAATTCCAGACTTTTCCCATGGAGATGGAACAGTCAGCAATAGACAGCGTGTACCAGCTGCTCCGCACCTGCAAGCACTGTCCACTGTACATGTTCTGTCAGCAATAGCTGGAGCCCTGTCAGCATTAGCTATGCTACGAAGACAGAATAAATGCTGTCCACTAGCTGTTAGATGTATGTTATGTCACTTTAGTTTATGAATGGATCTCAAAGAAGCCAGATTACAGTGTCAAGCATTTGCACACATAAGGATTGCTTATGGGTTTGTTTTTTTTGTTTTTGTTTTTGTTTTCAATTTTTTGTCAACTGTGCTGCAGTCTTTGAATTGCATATCATTAAGGGGTATTCCAGGAAAAAATTTGAGATATATATATATATATATATATATATATATATATACTTGCTCCAGAAAGTTAAACTGATTTGTAAATTACTTCAATTAAAAAATCTTAAACTTTCCAGTAGTTATCAGCTGCTGTAGTGGAGTTGTGCTCTCTGCCGACACCTCTGCTTGTCTCAGGAACTGTCCAAACCATTAGAGGGGATTTGCTCCTACTCTGGACAGTTCCTGAGACAAGCACGGGTGTCAGCAGAGAGCACTGTTGTCAGACAGAAAAGAACAACTCCACTTCAGCAGCTGATAACTACTGGAAGTAATAAGATTTTTTTAAATAAAAGTCATTTATAAATTTTAATTTTTGGAGACAGTTGATATTTAAAAAAAATTAAAAAAAAGTTTTTCCTGGAATACCCCTTTAAAGGGGTTATCCGGCCAAAGAGCAGCACCCGCATACTATGCTGGGCTGTGTCTCCAGTCTGGGAAAGCTTTTTTTATCCTTGGACTGGAGACGTGACGTGCCACCGGAGGGCTTATCCCAGCTAGTGTAAAACACATGTACTCTGCAACGTTTTTAAGACATAGTTCACTCTTAGCTTATCTTGTGTTCCTTAGCCAGCTCATCTGACAGTCCCTCTCCTGGGGAACGAACACTCCTCTAGTTTTCCATGATAATGTCACCGTCCACACTGGTGCCACTTTGTGTCCACCACAGCTACCTGCTGTGTGCCCGTCTGGCAAAGGGGCATGGTGTCTCCCCCCCCTTGCATCAATCTGCTATCTAGGGAAGCGCTCTAAAGTGATTCAATGGCTTCCTTAAAGGGGTACTCCAGTGGAAAGCAATTTTTTTAAATCAACTGGTGCCAGAAAGTTAAACACATTTGTAAATTACTTTGATTTAAAAATCTTAATCCTTCCAATACTTATTAGCTGTTGTATGCTCCTGAGGAAGTTCTTTTCTTTTCAGTCTGACCACAGTGCTCTCTGCTGACACTTCTGTTCATGTCAGAAACTGTCCAGAGCAGGATAGGTTTGCTACGGGGATTTTCTTTTTTTTATGGCTTAAAAGTCATTCCCTAAAGATACATTGGAATTGAACAGGAAGTGGCTACATAGTTTATTTTTATGGTTGAAACTGTTATGGTTGTAAAGTTAAAGTGGTACTCCAGAGGAAATTTTTCAAATCAACTGGTGCCAGAAAGTTATACAGATTTGTAAAATTACTTCTGTATAAAGCAGGGCTCTGTACACTGAGGACAAGCGGGGCTCTGTACACTGAAGACAAGTGGGGCTCTGTACACCGAGGACAAGCAGGGCTCTGTGCACTGAAGACAAGCGGGGCTCTGTACACAGAGGACAAGCGGGGCTCTGTACACCAAGGACAAGCGGGGCTCTGTACACCGAGGACAAGCAGGGCTCTGTACACCGAGGACAAGCGGGGCTCTGTACACCGAGGACAAGCAGGGCTCTGTACACCGAGGACAAGCAGGGCTCTGTACACCGAGGACAAGCGGGGCTCTGTACACCGAGGAAAAGCAGGGCTCTGTACACCGAGGACAAGCAGGGCTCTGTATACTGATGCTCTTTGACACACTCTCAGCTAACACAGAAGGATGATTGACAAGCCAGGAGCCTGCACAGAGCCCTGCTTGTCCCGCCCTCAATTTCTGTATTTGGTTTCCTCACAGAGACACACAGGCAATAGCTGCTGGGACAGCATTTTTCCACCCAAAAATATACTAAATTTTTAACCAATGTATATTACAAATTCACATATAATAGTATTATCTACATTATATAAAAAGTTTTTGTAAGGACAGGCACATTTTAAGTGGCGGTGGCATTTTCCCAGCCAGTTGCTTGCCAGTTGTTTGTCTTAAAACCCTGTGTTCTCTTGACACCATGCATAGTGCCCCTTGTTATGATCAAATATCTCCAACTTCATCAGTCCACAGCACCTTCTTCTAAAATGAAGCTGGCTTGTCCAAATGTGTGTTTGTACCTCAAGCAACTCCGATTGTGGTGTGTGTGTAGAAAAGGCTTCTTCCGCATCACTCTCCCATACAGCATCAACTTGAGCAGAGTGTGTTGACTTGTTGAGTGATGTACAGTGACACCATCTGCAGCAAGATTATGTTGTAGGTCTGTGAAGGTGGTCTGTGGGCTGTTTTTGACCGTTCTCAATACCTTCACATTTGCCTCTCCGATGTTTTACTTGCCCTGCCACTTCTGGCCTTCACAAGAACTGTGGCTGTGGTCTTCCATTTCCTCACTATGCTTTTTACAGTGGACAATAGCAGATTAGATCTCCATGATAGCTTTTTGCTACCTTCCCCTAAACCAGAATGTTGAACAACCTTTGTTTTCAGGTCATTTTAGAGTTGTTTTCAGGCCCCCATGTTGACACGCTACAGAGGAGAGTCAAAGAAAATAATAACTTGCAATTGGCAGCCATAAAGTACCCCGCTGCTAGACATCTTATCCCCTATCCAAAACATAGGGTATAAGATGTCTGATCGTGGGGGTCCCGATACTGGGGCCCCCCGTAATCTCCTGCTGCACCGGGTGTTCCTGTGGCAGTGGTCGTGATGTCACGGCCACACCCCTCATGATATCACACCACACCCATTCATGTCTATGGGGCGTGACAGCTTGTACGTAGCTGTAGTTGCCAGTCATCCGGCACTGAGCGGATGATCGGGCTGCCGCCCTGGCCCGCAATCAAACATCTTATCCTATATCCATTGGATAATGATTTCACGAGGGGGCGTGTGCTTGACGTCACGTCTCGGAGGCGGTGCCCAGCACAGAATGGCGGGGGCAGCACCGAGATCGCGAACCCTTCAATCAGACCTCTTATCCCCTATCCTTTGGATAGGGGGATAAGATGTATAAGGAAGGAATACCTCTTTAATGACCTATCCAGAGGTTAGGTCTTCATCAATATATTTTTCCAAAACACTCCTTTAACCCCTTAACGATTATGGACGTGAAAACTCGTCCAATGGCCGTTAACGGGGTATGACGCGGGCTCCCGACTCGAGCCCGCGTCACATCGGCCGGCCCCCAGCTGATTCCTGTAGCTGAGGGCCAGTGTTAATAGCCGACATGCGGCAATCGTCGCAGCCAGCTATTAACCCTTTAGATCGCCACTGTCAAAGGTGCCTGTATCCCATCCCTGATGGTCCAGTGGGGTAGATGGCACCCCTCACCCCCTCCCCCCCACAGTGTGATCGCAGGTGGGGGCAATCCACTTTGGAGGTAGCCTGAGGGCTTACCTTTCCTCCTGTGCCGGCTCCGGAGCTCAGAATGATAAAGCCAGGCTTTATCAATCGAGTGCAGAGCACACAGATCAATGTGGTTTTATGAAACCACATTGATCTATATGAGGAATCAAATGATTCCTCCTAAAAGTCCTCTAAGGGGACTAAAAGTGTAAAAAGTTTAAAAAAAAAAAGTTTAAAAACACACACATTAGCCCCTTCCTTATTAAAAGTTTAAATCACCCCCCTTTTCCCAAATTCCATCTAAAAAATTTATAAACATAATAAAAATAAACATTTGTGGTATGTAAATGTATTAATTTCCGTGCATGTAGTTATGATTTTTCCAAAAGTACAACAAAATTAAACCTATATAAGTAGGGTATCATTTTAATCGTTTGGACTTACAGAATAACGATAAAGTGTCATTTTTACCGAAAAATGTACTGCTTAGAAATGGAAGCCCCCAAAAATGTACAAAATGGTGTTTTTTCTTCAATTTTGTCGCACAATGATTTTTCCTGTTTCGCCGTAGATTTTGGGGTAAAATGACATTACAAAGTAGAATTGGTGGCGCAAAAAATAACCATCATATGGATTTTTAGGTGCAAAATTGAAAGGGTTATGATTTTTAGGTAAGGAGGAAAAACGAAAGTGCAAAAACAGAAAAACGCTTGGTCCTTAAAGGGGTTAATAGAGAAATATACTTATAGTGGCGACAAGTGCTCAGTTTTACTTGTTTTTCCTGGATTGCTCCAGATTTAAAAAAATAACGATGTTCTTTTCTGTAATTTTAGTTTTTTTTTGTTGAGTGGATGTGACATATGTTGTCATAGATCTCTTCGCTGTGTGACTCTGATAAGTGTTATGACCGGCTTCACAAGTTCTGCTGTTCATGCTGTGCCAGTGACCAGAACACATAACTACTTCACAAACCTATTCACAGATATTAGTCACAGAGGAGCCAAGTTATATCCACAATTCCTATACTATTTATAATAAAGAACATTTTACTTAAAAAGTCCTGTATATACGTACCGTATTGATCGCCGTATAAGACGCACTTTTCTTCCCCAAAACTGTGGGGGGGGAGGAAAGTTGGTGCGTCTTATACGGCGAATACACACCTATCGCGGTGGTCCCTGCGCCCATCAACGGCCGGGACCCGCAGCTAATACAGGACATCACCATTTGCGGTGATGCCCTGTATTAACCCTTCAGACGCGGCGATCAAAGCTGACCGCCGTGTCTGAAGTGAAACCCGGCTGCATCGCTAGCGACCTTACCTGCCTCCTCGGTGTCTGCTCCGTACATGGCCGGCGCTCTCCGTCGTCATCACGTCGTCGCGCACGCTGCACCGTCATCCAATAGGAGTGAGTGGCGTGCGTAGCGACGTGATAGCGACGACGGAGAGCGAGGATACTGGGCAGCAGAGACATTCCGGAGCGACGGGGACACCCCAGGGACGCGGCGACAGCGATGGAGGGCGACATCCAGGGCAGCTGTGACAAGCGGTGACGGGTCCGGAGCGGCGGGGACACGTGAGTATTACCTCCTATACCAGTGGTCTTCAACCTGCGGACCTCCAGATGTTGCAAACCTACAACTCCCAGCATGCCCGGACAGCCAATGGCTGTCCGGGCATGCTGGGAGTTGTAGTTTTGCAACATCTGGAGGTCTGCTGGTTGAAGATCACTGTGACCTATACTTTACATTGTATTGTAGATTTTCCTCATTTAAAATTGGGTGCGTCTTATATGCCGGAGCGTCCTATAGGGCGAAAAATACGGGTAGTAGAGTTCGAGATAGGTTTGAGGGAAGATTGGAAAACTTTGAGAAAATCTTTACTAAAAGAGTAGTAGAGGTTTAGAACAAACTTCCTACAGGGGTTGTTGGTAAATCCACAGTAAGTGAATGTAAGCATATATATATCTATCCTAACATAAAGAACATAAGAATATAATATAAGGGCAGGATCCTTCTAAGCTTCTATTTTGTGCACGTACAATGTCAACTATACAGTGCCACAAAATATAAGTCATGTTCATTTAAGAGGTTATCCTGGAATCAAATAACAGAACCATTTTTTCCCCCCCAAAAAAATGCTCCCCGTCTGTCTCCAGGTCGGATTTGGTTCTGCAGCTCAGTTCCATCGAAGTAAATGGAGCCAAGTTGTAATATCACACCCAACCTGGAAACAGAGAGCAATTTTTGAAAGAAATTATCCCTGTTTTCCCATTCCTGGATAACCCCTTAAAAGGGTACCTTTCATCAAAAAAACTTTTGATATATTATAAATTAATGTATGCAGAATAACTTTCCAATTGCATGTTGTTAAAAAATATGCTTCTTTCTATTTAATTTTCCACTTTAAAAAAATGACCACTAGAGGTCTCCCTACCAGTCCTTTTTATAGATTTCAGACTCATGCTGGAGTCCTAAATCTCAGACTGCAGCCGGGATACAGACAAGCTCAGCACTGCTCCCTGCTTGTCAATCAGACAGGCAGGAGCCAGCACTGTGTTCATAGCACAGCAGGGAATACTCCTGACTCTGCCTTACTGCATGCCCTTCATGTTACTGAGCTCCGATCTTTCTTTTCTCTGCACATGCAGTTGTAAACGGAGAGGAGAAGATTCAGAGCTGCCAGCTGAGCTTGTCTGTGTCCCGGCTGCAGTCTGAGATTTAGGACTCCAGCATGAGTCTGAAATCTATAAAAAGGACTGGTAGGGAGACCTCTAGTGGTCATCTTTTCAAAGTGGAAAATTAAATAGAAAGAAGCATATTTCTTTTAATAATATAATACATCAAAAGTTTTTTTGATGAAAGGTACCCTTTAAGACATTCCAACTTCAGGTGGCCTATTGGGGCATATGGATGTCATAGACAGCTGAATGCTCATGTGTTTTAGATAGAGAGAGGATGGGTAAGGACCTTTCTGTCAGGACTAACAAGCTGCAAATAACAAGCTCTGATCTCTGTAATTGTTGAACAAGGCCTGATCAGTCGTGGAGCTGGGTCGCATGAACAACATATGGATCATTTGTGCAGCCCTTTTAGATACATTGTTAAAGGACAACTGCAGCGTGATTAACACTTATCCCCTATCCCCAGGATAGGGGATAAGTGTTTGATCGCGGGGGGTCCAACCGCTGGGACCCCCTGTGTTCTCCTGTACGGGGCCGCGACTCTCCTGTGCAGGGGGCGTGCCGACCGCAGCATGACGTTGCATCCGGCACGCCTCCTCCATACATCTCTATGGGAGAGGCGGGGAGGCAGCGTTCGTGCCTCCCCGTCTCCCCCATGGAACTGTATGGGGACGGGCAGGAGACGGGGCGTCACCGTCGACCTCTAGGTCGACGCTACGTCCCCATGAGCGCTAATGGCGGCGTCCCGTTAGGGAGATTGTGGGGGGTCCCAGCTGTCGGACCCCCCCGCAATCAAACACTTATCCCCTATCCTGTGGATATGGGATAAGTGTCATACCGCTGCAGTTGTCCTTTAATGGTCACACATGGGCTGCTGATGACAAGGATTTTTTTTGGCCGTACACAAAAGATGCGATCAACCGATGAATGAGGACCGTCCTTTTATATGGGCCACCTGTTCCTTGGAATGTGTATTCACCCAATAATCTGCTTGAGTAAAAGGGCCTTAAAGGGAATCAGTCACCAGTGTCACCTGCCCTAACCTAATTGTGCAGGACAATAGTGCGGATGACACTGATTCCAGCGCTGTTTATCTTTTTTTCTATGTTGTCCTGTTCCTTAGTTCTGCCCAAAAATACAAATCTGCCAATAAAGTGCCTTGGTACACTGGGGGAGGGGGTGCAATCCCGGCCCCTTGGTGCACTTTTTGCCTGCCCGTCTTGGCCTTGAGCAATGCCCACTTCATAAATATTCATGGATCTGAGCTCCATGCTATACAGGAAACATGTAACTCTTGGTCCGCTGTGCCCACTCCTGCCACATGATCATCATCATCATCATCATCACAGGTCTTTCAGCCATTCTCTTCTATCCTGCATTATTGAGCTCCACCCACACATGTACTGGTCCAATCATTAGCATCACAATCATCTGTCTGCCCCCCATGTTCATTATCTTGTATAGTAAAATGAAAAAAGACAGACAAAGATGCGCACCTAAGTGCTGTAAGTATAATCAAATTGGAGAGGTGTAGATAGTGAGTGGGTGCTCACCTTTTGAAGTTGTACTTAGAGTACAACATCTACTGTAGCGTATCGCCCTGTATGCGGGCAGGTATCCGGGATGCAGCCAGGAGCTTTTCTCGTCCAGAGGTGAACTTCCCGTCGGTATGGGAAACACTGGAATCAGCCCGCAAGATTCGCGGACCAGAGGAAACAATGGCCCCACATGGCGCCCCTCCCGGACAGCAATCCTAATAGCCTGAACAGAGTCCGGAATCTTCTCTGCACACAGGGGTTTCTTTGTTGTCCGGATGGGGCGCCGTGTGGGGCCATTGTTTCCTCTGGTCCAGATTTGCAAATTACTTCTATTAAAAAATCTTAATCCTTCCAGTACTTATCAGCTGCTGTATATTCTTTTCTTTTTGAATTTCCTTTCTGTCTGACCACCTCGGGCCATGTCAGGAACTGTCCAGAGCAGGGGAGGTTTGCTATGGGGATTTGTTCCTGCTCTGGACAGTTCCTGACATGGACAAAGGTGTCAGCAGAGAGCACAGTGGTCAGACAAAAGAAATTCAAAAAGAAAATAACTTCCTGTGGAGCAAACAGCAGCTGATAAGTACTGGAAGGTTAAGATTTTTTAATAGAAGTAATTTACAAATCTGTTTTATTTTCTGTCACCAGTTGATTAAAAAAAATATATAGTTTTCCTCCAGAGTACCCCTTTAAAGCCTATTTGCTGGCCGATCATAGAAAAGATTTAAAATCACAAAGCATAGCCTACAAATAATAGGGTATAATAAATAATGATGCTTTATTAAAATATTTCAAAACATGGAGATTTAAAATAATAAATGTAGAAACAAAACTAAAAATGCAAACATAATGAAGGAGATTTATCATTGCATTTAGAGCTTTTTTAATTTGCCTTCCCCGGGCGCACAAAATGTCGCATGTGCGCCTAAGCACTTTTTAGTTCCGACCATTGTGGGTACGCATAAAGTAGCAAACAGCCTTCCCTAAGCAACTTTCAGATTGTATGTTTCCAGTAGAGGCAACATACAAAATGGTGTTCTAAAGTGATACATTGTTTTTTGCTTAAGTGCGCCAAATTTATCAACTTCCCTTGATAGTATAGTAAAAATGTCACACATAAGCAAATGCAAAGCAAAAAAAAAATATTAAAAATTACTTTAAAATTTTCCAAAGACAACCATGATAAATGTCCCCCATAGGGAGTTATTTATGAACAGGTTGAGAGCCTTTTTTGGCTCTAAAACTGGCCATGGAGAGCATTTTTTAAAAGTCGCACATTGTTTATGCAATATGGTAAAAAGTTGCAGAAAAAAAACATGGGAGGAATAATACAAAATGGCGTTCTGAAGATTTATTGTTTTATTGCTTACATGCACCAAATGTATCAACCCTCGCTCAATATGATAAATATGTCGCACACTGGCAAAACCAAAGCAAAAATAAATGACTTCTAATGACCCAATGATAAATGTCTTTCATAATAATTTCACAAGCAGAACCGTGGAGGTAAATATTTTTCTCCTGATATGTATCAAGAAAACAAACAGTGCAAGGAAACAAACAGTGCGGTTTTCAAAAAGCTGACCACAAATTGAAGAACATTGGCCTAATAAGAAACATGAATATAATATTTATAAACGTCTAGATAGGGAATTGGCAATTGCACAAAGAGATGAAGTTGGAAAAATAAAAAAAATTGCGCAATAGTAAGAAGGTACAAAGGGGAAAGAGTTAAAGAGGTACTCCGCCCCTAGACATCTTAATCCCTATCCAAAGGATAGGGAACAAGATGTCTGATTATGGGGGTCCTGCTGCTGAGGACCCCCGTGATCTCCCTGCTGCACCCGGCGTTCAGTGAGCTCCTGGAGCGCCTCCTGTGCACCAAGCCTGCCGCCAGCATAAGAAGCATAACGGACGAACGGGACCACGGATCGAGGGTAGATAAGTATCATTATCATCAGTGTGAACAGGGGAAATGGGTGAGAGGGTAGAGCATAGTGAGTGCTTGTAGGACATAATGGGACTCATGTATTATGATTACGCTTTCTCATAAATGACTCGGATTGTGTAAAAATTTTAAAGGGGTACTCCACCCCTAGACATCTTATCCTCTATCCAAAGGATAGGGGATAAGATGTCTGATCACGGGGGTCCCGCAGCTGGGGACCCCCGCAATATAGCATGCGGCACCCACCTGTTTCTGGTCCGGAAGCGCTGGAGGGTCTGGGTCCCGACCACGGGAACGGAAGTTCGTGACGTCACGACTCCGCCCCCGTGTGGTGTCACGCCCCGTCCCCTCAATGCAAGTCTATGGGAGGGGGCGTCAATGCAAGGCAGAGGCTTGTGAAGTCACGGCCATGCCCCGCTCGTGATGTCACGGCCACACCGCCAATGCAAGTTTATGGGAGGGGGCGAGACGGCCATCACGACCCCTCCCATAGACTTGCATCGAAGGGGCGTGGCAGTGAAGTCACGAGTGGGGCATGGCTGTGGCCTCCGGCGCTCCACCCAACGCTCTAAATGAACGCCGTGCAGCAGGAAGATCGCGGGGGTCCTCAGCGACAGGACCCCCCGCGATCAGACATCTTCTCCCCTATACTTTAGATAGGAGATAAGATGTCTAGGGGCAGAGTACCCCTTTAAAGACTGACCAAAGTCCACCAAGTTCAACCTATAACATTAATGTGTTGATCCAGAGGAAGGCAAAAAAGCCTTATGAGGCAGATGCCAATTTACCCATGACATGAGGAAACACGCTCAGGACATGGTCCTCCAATAGACATTAGTGGCTCTTTGAATAAAAACACATAGGGGGAGATTTATTAAAACTTGTGCAGAGGAAAAGCTGACCAGTTGCCCATAGCAACCATCAGATTACTTCTTTCATTTTTTTTAGAGGCCCTTTTAAAAATGAAAGAAGCGATCTGATTGGTTGCTATGGGCAACTGGTCAGCTTTTCCTCTGCACAAGTTTTAATAAATCTCCCCCTATGGGGGAGATTTATCGAAACTTGTGCAGAGGAAAAGATTGGAAACCCAATCAGGTCGCTTCTTTCATTTTTCAGAGGCCCTTTTAAAAATGAAAGAAGAAATCTGATTGGTTGCCATGGGCAACTGGTCAGTTTTTATTCTGCACAGGTTTTAATAAATATACCCAATAGAGTATTAAATACTTTCACCACTTCTTCTATACTTATACTTTTCTACGATACTTTGATGTTCTCTTCTCACTTGTTCTCTATTTTTTGGTTTCTTACAGCAACGTCCGGAGAAGCAGTCATTGAGCGCCTCTATGTGCCGGGAGTCTCACTGGAAATGTCTCCTTCTCTCCATCCTTATGCTTGTTTGCCTTTGTGCTGTTACCTGGTGCCAGGTTACAAGCGTTACCAAGCTCAGTTTCGACAGCTCACTGAAGGGAAGGTCTATGATCTATCATGGTAGTCCGTGCTCAGATGGATATGTCTATATTCCCTTGGCCTTCTTAGCAATGCTGTATGTAGTCTACCTGGTGGAATGCTGGCACTGTCATGCCAAAAGTGAACTTCAACATAAAGCTGATATTAGTAGTGTTTATGACCAGATCCAGCGTATGCGCCAAGCTACACCTTGCATCTGGTGGAAGGCCATTAGTTACCACTTTGTTAGACGTACTAGACAAGTCACTCGCTACCGTCATGGTGATGCCTATACAACTACTCAGGTTTACCATGAGCGGGTTAACACTCATGTAGCTGAAGCCGAGTTTGAATACTCACACTGTGGGATAAAAGACATTTCCAAAGAGTTGTTAGATTTGGATCGCCATCCGGCCACCAAGTTAAAGTTCACCAAGTGCTTCAGCTTTGCCAACCTAGAGTCCGAAAACTCATATCTCACTCAACGTGCCAGGTTCTTCACGGAGATTGAAGGCCTAGATGACTATATGGAAGCAAGGGAAGGAATGCAATTAAAAAATGTGGATTTCAAAGAGTTAGTCATTGCCTATGTCAACCTAGAACAACTACCTTGGTATGTTTCACACTATGCTTTTTGGGCAGCTGCCTTGCTCATGTTGTCATGGCCACTAAGGGTTTTTATTGAATACAGGACTGCCCATGTTCATTATCACATTGAGAAACTTCTAGGGATGGAATACACACCTCAAGCAGTGGCAGAGGAGCCTATTTACCGGTTCAGAATGCCACGTGTCAGCACTTTTGACAGTACAGAACTTGAATGGCATATATGTACCAATCGCCAACTGATTCCAAGCTATTCTGAGGCAGTGATGATGGACCTAACAGATGCGTCACTATGCAATGGCTACTCTGCTTGTGGCTACAGTGGTGTCTTGCGTGGTTGTGAAGGCTGCAATAGGGCATCTAGCAGTTCATCAATCTTTTCGCGCCATGCTATGCACAGCTGCAGTGGAGGGCGATCTCGCCTCTCTCTCAGCACCAGCCGCTTTTCCCTATGCCAGCTACATGGATCTCACAGGACAGGCCTTTGGAGAAGCCGCAGCAGTAGCTTAGCAGAGCGGGTTTGTCAAGAGGATCGATGCTGCTCCTATTCCAGCCAACTGGCCATTAACGAAAATCCACCAACATACCACGATGCCCGTTTTTTCCCCGTGCTCATAGTTCACCGCCAGGAAGGATGCAGAACCAGAAACCTCTGTATACATCGCTCTTCCTGTATGGAAACCTCCTTGTGAAGGGATCTTTAAGGGGTTTTGTAGTTAAAGGGGTGTTCCGGGTTTATACATCTTATCCCCTATCCAAAGGATAGAGGATAAGATGTATGAGTGCAGGGTTCCCGCTGCTGGGGACCCTAGCGATCTCGGTACAGCCCCCAGCATACTGGGTCCCTTCCATAGACATGAATGGAGGGGGCGTCGTGTGACGTCACTTGGGGGCATGACACTGATGTCACAACCCCGTCTCGGAAGCAGCGCCTGGCACAAAATGCCGGAGACTGCACCAAGATCACTGGGGTCCCCAGCTTATCCCCTATCCTTTGAATAGGGGATAAGATGTGTAGAAACCCAGAATACCCCTTTAAATTCCACCTCATAAAAGGGACCTTTACATGTATGGTAAAAAGAAATGTTCACAATTACAGTACAATATCATGGAATGAGTACTTGGAAAACATTATTCAGTAAAGAAAGACTTAAACTAAGTAGGTTATGCACTTCACCAAAGTTCTTGAGCGTAGACAGATGAATGTCTTGGGTATCATCACATTTCTGTAGGTAGAACATACCGCACTGTATAACATTATTTTTATGTTTAGCTTCTAATATAACAAAATGCAATACTTTTCGGTTGGTGTTAGAGAACTAACACACCACAAAAGCTATAAATTATGATTATATATTTTTTTTTTTTTAGAAATGAAGATCTGAGATGTTATGTGGTTTTTCTAAAATAATTCCGATAGAGATAACCGGAATGTTTCTTAATAGGCATCTTGGCTACTATTTCATGATTCAGAAAAGTTAATACAATTAAAGAACAAAGATTTTCAATTTAGTGGCAAATAACAGAACATACTGTATAGGCCCCAAATGTAATAAAAAAAAAAAAAATATGTAATGATTGTTATAGGATGAGAAAATACCAGGATAGACGTGAACCATGTACAGTGGTCCCTCAACATACGATGGTAATCCGTTCCAAATGGACCATCGTTTGTTGAAACCATCGGCTGTTGAGGGATCCGTGCAATGTAAAGTATAGGACAGTGGTCTACAACCTGCGGACCTCCAGATGTTGCAAAACTACAACACCCAGCATGCCCGGACAGCCGTTGGCAGGTTGTAGACCACTGTTAGAGGAAGTTATACTCACCTGTCCCCGCCGCTCCGGACCGTCACAGCTGCCCTGGATGTCGCCCTCCATTGCTGTCGCCGTGTCCCCGGGGTGTCCCCGATGCTCCTGCAAGGCCTCTGCTTCCCAGGCATCCGCGCTCTCCATCGCCGCCATCACGTCGCTACGCACGCCGCTCCTATTGGATGACGGGACGACGTGATGACGACGATGGAGAGCGCCGACGATGCAGGGGATCCCGAAGAGGATGCGCCGGAGCCCCGAGGACAGGTAAGTGATCGTCAGCGGACCACACGGGGCACTGTAAATGGCTATCCGGTGGCAGCTGAAGCAGTCTGCGCTGTCGGATAGCCGTTTATGCGATGGCCCCGACATACAAAAGCATCGTATGTTGATGCTGCCTTCAACATGCGATGGACTCTGAGAGGCCATCGCATGTTGAAATTATCGTATGTCGGGGCCATCGTAGGTCGAGGGGTCACTGTACACTTTTAGCTATAATGGTGCTTTATCATACCTTAAATACCTAAACACAGAAAGCCTTGGTTTGCAGTGGAGTAGCTAGAGGGGAGTCAGAGGATGTACAGATGTCGCCAACTTGATAAGTGGCATGCTACAATTTTCACATGACGTGCTATGCTACTTACTTAGAGTGCCACAGAAAGTACCTACAAGACTGAATCCCCTATTTCTTAGTGAAGAGTCAAGGAGGCGGGGCTGAGCTTGTTCTCACCTCCAAGCCTCTCCTTGAATGATGTTCAGGGCTCTTTACATCAATTAAGGAGGTGCCGGTAAGTGAGGAGGTGCGTTAGGCTGTGGCACTTGAGCCGCTCCACTCCACATCCTTGACACTTGGCTGACACTGACAATAATGCACTTTTATAAGTTTTACAACCCCCATACACAGAAATAGCCAGGTAAATGTTGCCTGGCATAATATCCAGTTATCCTAATGATGCAGGTCCTAAAGATAAGACTCCCAGCATTAAAGGGGTACTCTGGTGGAATTAAAAAAAAAAAATATTTTATTTTTTTCAAATCAACTGGTGCCAGAAAGTTGAACAGATTTGTAAATTACTTCTATTTAAAAAAAAATCTTAATCCTTCCAGTACTTATCAGCTGCTGTATACTACAGAGGAAATTCTTTTCTTTTTGAATTTCTTTTCTGTCTGACCACAGTTCTCTCTGCTGACACCTCGTCCATTTCAGAATCTGTGCAGAGCAGGAGCAAATCCCCATAACAACGCTGGGTTCAGGCAGCTGCGGCCGTGAAAACACCCCACGTTCCTTGTGACGTCACATCACACCCCCTCTATTCATGTCTATGGACGTCACAACCCCTCCCATAGACATGAATGGAGGGAGTCCGACCACAGTCGCTCAAACCCAGCGTTCTGAACATAATGTTCAGAACGTCAGGTGTCTGCACATAGATGATGGGGGTCCCAATGGCTGGACCCCCTGTGATCAGACATCTTATCCCCTATCATTTGGAAAGGGATTAGATGTCTAGCAACGGAGTACCCCTTTAACCTCCTTGTAAGTAGTGGAAAAAGATGGAACTGTAATAAAAGACTCAGATTGTGAAAGAGTAGAAATTCATGCCCACATGAAACAAGAAATCATGGGATACAACATTAATAAATAGAGTGTTATGCATTTGTCCATACTTTTTTCTCCCCAAATGTAATGGAAATCCAACAGTATATGAGGCCCAATATGTCTTAAAAAAAATTGGCTCAATGCAAGTTGTTCCTAATAGGGTCATAGCTATGGCAGGACAATATCATACCTCTGTTATAAAACATGACAAATCAGTAATGCATATTAATAGGTGCTAAGTTATAATGTTATTATTAATTTATGCAATTTTCATGTTAATTCCATTTTACAATGATGACCTCATTTTATATATAATTTCTCGTATCGTGTAGTAAAGGGTATGAGTGGTGCCGGTGGTGATCTTTCTATTCATTACAGACAGACTTCTGAAGCCAATGTAGTCCTGAAATATAACCAATACATTAGCATCTTATGTACATGGTATCTCTACTCACATGTGTAAGTGGTTTTGGTGATCATCTAGTTCCTTGCACCTTTTTGTTGCCATCTGATTGTTTTGGAACATGAAACTTTTTAGTTGGTCGATTGGGAGTTTACCACATATTGGACAGAAAATGCTATATTCTTAGTATTTGAGGCTTAAAGCCACAAAAAAAAAGTTACATCGTACCTAATCCTGACCATGTACATGTAATTTTTATGCCTCTATCACCTATATTTATTATAAAAAAAATACCTCTTTTCATTAGCTCACAGTGTTAGAAATCCTCTAAGGGGAACGGGGTGCATCCCTCCTTGTGGTGGTGATAGGTGATAGGTGTATGGTGGGAGGGGGCGCGCCCCTCCCTTGTGGTGGTGGGAGGTGATTGGTGTGTCTGCTCATGCAGCCTTGTCCATGAATCATCTCATGTCCATGACTCATGGACAAGCTGATGTTGCTGTGGGACTGGTTAGTGTCCCGGTAGGTATGGGGACCCCTAGTGGTGGGATATTCAGGGACTGATTTCTTTATTAAATACTGAAAATATTTTAAACAACCATATTACAAAAGGTCTTTAATTTTCATCAGTAACAACATATAAAAAGTTTTTGGATCTGACAGTAGTCGTTTAGATGTCTAATGATATGCCATAAATATCTAATAGATGTGGGTCCAATCTCTGGGATCAGCCCTTATGTGTGGAACAAGGATTATCCCAACCCACCTGGTGAGGCAGCTTCTATATTCAGGTGGAGACTGAATGGAGAGATCACCACCCATGTAAACATCTCTCGACGTTCACTGCTATATGAATTACAGGGAAAGAACAGGGCAAGTTGTGGCCACCTGCCTCCTCAGTAAGCAGGTTCAAGATTGTGGAGTTCCCTTCCATCATTCAGCTAACAATTGTACATCAGTGTGAGTAAAACAATTATAAGATGTCAACATATTGCATTTTTGTTGCATTTCTACATAGGCATTTTCCGTTTTGGTTGCAACTCAGTGAGTTTACGAATCATAACAATAATGAATGTAAAAATGCAACACAAACAAACAGTGTGCACACAGTCATATAAGTACTAATAAAAAGACCAGGTAGATGGCCTGTAGATTTCAGGTTGAAGGAGGGGTGGACTTTCTCATGTGACTGTTGTTAGTGGCTCTTTTATAGAGGTACGTAAATTTACAGTTTGCTTTATAGGCTATGTTCACAATTTACATTTTTGTTGCATTTTTATCCTAAGTTTTTTTTTTGTTTTTTTTTTTATTGGTAAACTCCCATGTAACAGAATGAGTTCACCAATCAAAAAAGTATGTTAGAGGGAATTTAACAGTAATGTCACCAGCACTAACCTGCTGTTACTGTCTATTAGTGCTGGTGGCACTGATCAAAATGGTGTTCATATTATATTTCTAGGTGCGGCTGTTCACGAAATATCACTAAAAATCCTAATATGTAAATAAGGCTTTTGGTGCGCTCCCTAGTCTCAGGTGGCTGGTCTCTGATTCAAGCCCTTCAATAAATTTTTAGATTCTTCTTCTACAGCAAGTAACCGCTGTAACAAAGCTGGATTTGGATCCTCTAACCTGTGTGGCAGATGACTTGGACCGTATTGGGGAGAGGAGTCTAAGGTGCCGCTGGTCTTCACCAGAGCCCGCCGCAAGGCAGGACAGGCTTGCTGCGGCAGGTGACACCCAGGTCGCTACCCCCGACACGGCTAAGGATAAGGCAGTTGCGTAGTCAAACATAGCAGAAGGTCAAGGCAGGCGGCAAAGGTGCAGAGTCTAATAACGTAGTGGAAGGTCTGGATACATGGGTAAGGCTAACAGGCTATAGGAACGCTTAATCTCAGGCTAGGGGCACTGTAGATCCGGCAGGGAAGTGTGGGAGGTGCATAGACTTATAGGATGGTGTCAGGTGTACACAATAATTATGGGCATACTGGCCATTTAAATGTTCGAGCTCTGGCGTGTGCGTGCCCTAAGGGGACGGGGACGCGCACTGGAGCTGAGACACAGCGGAGGCAGCAGGGGAGAGAGGTGAGTGACGGGCTGGGATTCGCATGTGGGCGCGTCCTGCGATGCGAATCTCAGCTCCGCCGGCAGCTGGGGAAAAGGGAACAATGCGCTCGCGGCCGATGGAGGTGGCCGGAGTGCAGGGCATGACAGCCGCCACATCCTGACATCCTGCAAGTGCGTGGTGGTAGTCTGGACCAGCCGTGCTAAAGAGCTGAGTGCGCATGCGCAGGATCTGAGCATGTGATAGCTATATGCAGAAGAGGGAGAATATAAATATTCATTAGGGGTCATGAATCAGGGACCATCCAAGAAGGTGTACTAGTGCATCCCGTGGCTAGGGAATGCCCCGACTGTACCAATGATTTAATTTAAAGGAATACTGAAGTCTTAGAAACGTATCCCCTATCCGTAGGATATTGAATAAGTGTCTGATCACTGGGGGTCCAACCGCTGGGACTCCCCGCGATCTCCCGTATGGGGACCTGGCATTGCCACGGCTAATGCACATGTTGTTGACCTAACTGAGGTCAAGGAGATGCTCCCTCCATACAAACGCATCTCCGCCTCTCCCATAGAGATACATGGAGGGGCGTGTGGGCCATGGTGTCATGCTGCACGAGAGAGCGTCAGTAAAGCTGGGGCATCGTACAGGAGATCGCGGGGGCTCCCAGCATTCGGAACCCCGGTGATCAGACACTTATCCCCTGAGCATAGGGGATAAGTGTCTAGGGCTGCAGATCTCCTTTAATTAGTACATTCATATTTACATATTAGGATTTTTAGCAACATACTGGGAAAGGCAGAACCTAGGAAAATAAAGTTAACACCATTTTAGTCAGCAGCACCCGCACCATCAGGCAGTACCAGCATTTTTGTTGCATTATTAAACGGAATCGGACAGCAGCATGACGCTCCTGTCAGATTCTGTTTAATAATGCAACAAAAAGGCACAGTGTGAACACAGCCTTATGCGCCATTCAGCAACTAATAATGGTGGACATCTGCAGAGACACGTCAGCGTGCAACGGTCAACATTTCAATACAATTCCAAACACGTGCCCTTAATCAATGCATTTCTATTCACTGCACTACACAACATGTGACTATACAAGTTGCACACTCTACTAAATGACACTTTGCTAAAACAACGATCGCCCGTGATTCATGGAAATACATACGAAGGACTGCAAATAAATACATAATAACTAAATGCTAAAGACTTGCATATAATATCATGTACACAATAGCTATGCAGAGGACAGCACTGACTTGTCTGAACTATTGTTATGTCATCTGGTCCATTCATAGCTCCTTGTATCGAGATAGATTGTGAACAATAATACTTTATTTTTCTATAGCGGTATTAGAGTATATGGTGCTGTTGTTATATGCTAGAATGTTACAATTCACTGCTATATTGGCAGAATAATGCCACAGAATTGCATGTTGTTGCCTTTGGATTTCTCAATGCCCTTATACAGTTTTGATATTTACAAACATATTCACGGGCTTCAAAGAAATGAGATATCTACTGAATGCCATATGAATGATGGTCTTATGTAACGTAAGCATGGAATACTACCCTGAGCTGGATATTCACAACAAGACTCTATTCTAAAGGAATGAATGAGCTATAACTGTATCCATCAATAGGGGGCACAATATAAGAGAAAGGGCAAACAGGACTGGACTTGCTTAGGCACAAACATATAAAGAACCAATATACGGGACAGCATTCCAGTACCTCTGAGTAATTGCCTAGTAGTAAATCTGGTCCTGTGAATAATTCCATGTGGAGTTAGCATGTCTGTGATTGTATGTCAAATATTGTATGTTACAGAATAGTTTCTTATGGCTTTGACTGTTGCACCATAAAGTACATTTTTTATTTACGCTAATTGTGTTTTTTTTATATATTTTTTTTTTATTATCATCAAGTAAACAACTACTAAGTAGTTACACTCAGCTATCAAAACTGGATGGAACAGAGTGGGCCTATAATTGGTAAGAACGGGGGCTTATAGTGGATTGATATGTACTAACATATAAATATTAATATTAATATGCCTATTTTTCCTATACTGCATACCATAGTCTTCGCTGGACTAAACTGCTTCCACCTCCTCCACCTGAAATGCTCTTTGCCTCCCTCCATCGAGCGTGGAAGATGGCGTCCTGGATTGGAGTGTGACAGAGATAAGGAATACGCAGAAGGAGACTTAAAGGGGTACTCCGGTGAAATATATATATATATATATTTTTTTTTAAAATCAACTGGTGCCGGAAAGTTAAACAGATTTGTAAATTACTTCTATAAAAAAATCTTAATCCTTCCTGTACTTATTAGCTGCTGAATACTACAGCGGAAATTATTTTCTTTTTGAAACACAGAGCTGTCTGCTGACATCATGAGCACAGTGCTCTCTGCTGACATCTCTGTCCATTTTAGGAACTCTCCAGAACAGCATATGTTTGCTATGGGGGATTTCCTTTTACTCTGGGCAGTTCCTAAAATGGACAGAGATGTCAGCAGAGAGCACTGTGCTCGTGATGTCAGCAGACAGCTCTGTGTTTCAAACGGAAAATAATTTCCACTGTAGTATTAAGCAGCTAATAAGTACGGGAAGGATTAAGATTTTTTTTTATAGAAGTAATTTACAAATCTGTTTAACTTTCTGGCACCAGTTGATTTAAAAAAAAAAAAAAGTTTTTCACCGGAGTACCCCTTTAACCAATAAAGTGCTTTCAACACCCAATTTACACAACCCCTTTTGCAGACGTCCCTATCATCTATATAAACCTTGTACAGTCTCTTCCTGGTTTAGTAAAGAAAGTATTAACTCAGCTGACAGGTGCCTGAGTGGTCTTTCTTAGCGCGTGCACCGCTTCTGATAAAACCGATCAGGAAGGGGGCAGATCTTCACTGGGTACAACCAGGATCTGTTGGATACTATATGAAGGTTTATACTTGGCCGGTCATGTTTCAGTGGCGATCTCTCCCTCTCGGCTGCTTTGCTGCTATGGGTCACTTTGTAGCAGAGGCATGAACTCCAAGATAATAATACTCAGTGCCGGCATCCCACACTTCCCAAACAATGGCAGATTTAAATCGGGGGTCTACTGGTCACAGATGCCTGTGATTTGTCTCCCTTCAGCCTCCCATGTGTTTTAAACTTTGGATCTGCTATGTCTGTTTTTGTCTCTTCATGTTTTACCC
Organism: Hyla sarda; assembly: GCF_029499605.1. Classification (NCBI taxonomy): domain Eukaryota; kingdom Metazoa; phylum Chordata; class Amphibia; order Anura; family Hylidae; genus Hyla; species Hyla sarda. The sequence goes on along the minus strand of NC_079199.1, from coordinate 24,757,488 downwards.
TGGTTATTTGACCACAAGCCTGGCTAAGGACATTCTGTTGGTATTCGCTCTTGATGCTATCACTTGGCTTTGACCTTGGCTCTGACTATTGACTACTGTTTTGGTTCCGATTCCGAATTTGCCATCTGTTTGTGACTAGGCTAGCTAGACTATTCTCCCTCCTGTTAGACTAAGTCCCTATATGGAGTTTAGATAATAAATAAACTTTCCTGCTCCCCCGCCCCATTATAATACCATAATATTTATGGACAACATGTTATGTTTCAACATGTTGTTATCACGCTGGACAAGGATAAGTGGACTAACTTACACCCTCTGTCCCTGCTTTTTGTAGTGTCCACCTCCATAATAGGGAAGCCCCAAACAAGGTGCCGGATCCTATGATACTAAGGTGCTAGATGTAGCAAATTCAAAGTAACAAACACCACAATTTGGAATAAAGGGAAAAGGTCAGGGCACAAAAGAAACAAAAAACTGAGCAGCAATAGGAGCACTAACAGGGAATGTACAGACAAACGTTTAATTGGGATCAAACAAGCCAAGTCAGTAACAGAGAGAGCAGCTCAGTACAAAATCAGAATGCAATAGAGCAGTCTGAAAAACAGGCCAAGAATTACAGAAGATACATAGGAAATAGCAAACCAGAGGCAGGGACAAGGAAAAGATCCTTTATTGCAGGCAAAAACATGGAGATAGAGCTCAGTATAAGTAGAGCAGCTCACTAGAGTGTGGATGCTAAGGCTGGACATGATTGGCCAGTCATCCATGCCTCCTGATGGGCATGGGTGTCGTTACAGTGGCAGGCAAAGCTGCAGCGGGTGTCGTTACAGTGGCAGGCAAAGCTGCAGCCGAACAGGAGGGGCTAGAGCTTCTGGCAGAACCAAAATCAGTCATCTGTCTCAGTAGGAGGAACCCCAATCCCAAATAAGCATAGGTCCTAGAGTTAGGACTCTCATCTACCATACGTTTAAGACATATGACATGGATATCATAAATGTTCAAGTTAAGAAAACACCTGTAAGTATCCTTTTATCTTAGCTCTGCCCCGGAGGTCTAAATTTTGATATCTTTTTTTATTGTTACTTTGATTGAAAGGAAAACTGTCAGCCTGTTCATATTATAAAGCAACTGTGCAAAATATGGTGAATGTGAGTCATTTTTACCAAGATTTTGAGAAATCACTGCAAAAACAGCTAAAATGTAGTAAAAGTGTGTAAAAAAATACAGTATAAATTCAACGTGTGAACACAGCCTAAGGATGTCAAATTTTCATAGAACACCTCAATTATGATAATTGGTCAAATCACTTTTTCCTCATGGCAATATTTCTCCAGAAAATACACATTAATACTGCACAAGAAATGCATTAATACTGCACATAGTGTGAGATGACACCAATTCACTTATGAGTCTAATGAATTTACCTGGGTGATCTCCAGCACTAGCAGCCTGATAAGATGACCAGGTGCAGTGATCAAACACCAGAGGATTCAAGGGACATGTAGGCTGCGTTACAGAACCAACATCATTGTGCATTTATACCAAAATAAAGCATATCCCATGTCTGCCACATGTTCACAAAAGGTAAACAAGTGTAGCAGGCTGTTGGGGGTGTCACTTAACATCTTGGGGGTCCCTTACCCTAGTTACCTCACAACGCCCAACAGACGGATTCTGAGTCTACACTATCTGGGAGCTGAGGTACATGTCTGCGGGAGTGCCTCCACCCAGTGGCCATCCGGGGTAGAGATGTGGGGTCCCGCTAAGAACATACTTGATGCAGTGAGACTGACACAGCTCAGCTGGAACTGACTTTATATAGAAAATAGCAAATGAACAAGCAGACATAAGAAAATCCAATAACAACAGTATAGCATATACTTACCCACCCAATCGCACACCTGCGGCCCACCACCTTGTCTTCGCCCCTAATGGTTGTTGGTGCACATAGGAGAGATGGGGTCCTTACAAATCCTGCTTTGCAGCATCACTGAAACAGTCTCTCTCTCTCTCTCTCTCTCATTCTCTCTCTCATTCTCTCTCATTCTCTCTCTCATTCTCTCTCTCATTCTCTCTCTCGTGACCAGAGTTTCCACCAATGCTGAATCATCATCTTCAAATGGCTGCTGATCATGTGATCCAAATTCCATTCGTCAGTAAAATGGGACAAATGGTCTCAGTCTGGCATCTACTGGGCATTTTAGGTACTACACCAGGAAAAACTATAGGGGTTATGCCAGGCATACACAAGAACCTCTACATTATTCTTTAATAATAGCCTATGCTGCACAATATAAGCAAAAAAGATTTCCCAGAATGCCGCTTTAAAGGACAAGTACCCAAAGGATAGGGGATGAGCTTTAGATCGCAGTGGGTCCGAGTGCTGGGGACCCCCCATATGATCTCCTGTTTAGAACCCTGACTTTCCTATACAGTGGTGCGTCACGACCCCCGCCCGAAGCTGGGGCCGCCACTCCCCTTTATATAGTTCTTTGGGAGAGTCGAAGATTGCCAAACGGCTTTCCCATAGAATTATATGGAGGGGGGGTGGCGGCCTGGCATCGGGCATCGCCACTGCATAGGAAGAAGATCCAGGGCTCTAAACAGGAGATTGCGCGGTGGGGGGGGGGGGGGGGGGCATCGCTCACCGCTCACATCCCTGCAATCTAAAACTTATCCGCTATCCTTCGAATTGGAGATCATTTTTTTACTTGATACTTGTCCTTTAACTGTACATCAGAGGAATTCTTATAAAAATGACAGTGTCTGCAAAGATGACATCATCTTTTGTTTTTAACAAGGTCCCTGGTCCCTTTTGCAAACAGTACAAGAAAAGATCAAACAAATTTTCCCCCCCTTAATCTAAATGAGCAGATGTTATCGTAATAATCTTTACCCAAAGAGCCCAGAAAAATAAAGAAGTTCTTCTCATTAAAATGACACAAATGTTAACATAGACAACAAATTGGCGCAGAGCGTTAAAAACTATTTTGCCCGGAGCTTTCTCCTTTTTATACTTGAAAGCTCGATCGGGGGAGAATGAAAATTTTACTACTCATATGCCAATTATGTTCCCAGAATGATGACCCAGAGCATAGCCAAAACTAAAAAATATGCCCACCCCAACCCCTATGCTCTGAATCATCATTCTGGGAATGTGAAGTGTGTGGCCGTCCCTAACCTGTTGCCTCAATGCGCACCCCGCTCAGGTGGAGAGAGAGCGCTGTGCATTTGAGGCAACATAAAAAAGTCCCCGATGATAGTGACTCAGTGACCCATGACCCAGAGAAAAAATAGTCCCAGAGGTCTTATCAGGTTTTTTTTTTTTTTTATAAAAGTGTTTTTTGGGCAGTTTAGTGGTTTATGGGGTTAAAATTTGGAATGTACTCTGGACTTGGTACATTGGGGTCAAATTATGGGAAATTAAAATGAAAAGGGAAAATTTTGTACTGCATGGAAGTGTGATACTCCCTGAAGCAATCCTTAATGCAGAGGCCCGGATTATCTGGGCAAGTGTCACACTGAGTGGTGGTGTCCTTCCGAATCCCCCTCTTGTAACACACTCTGCATCTTTTCTGGGATCGTCCCTTCTTTCCAGTGTGGGGGATCTCACCTGGAAAGTGTTGGCCTGGGACGATCCTGGCACCTATTACTTCAGTTCCTTGGGAACTCCAGCCTGCTCTTTCTCGATCAACAAAGATCAGGAACTTTAGGACTTCTTCTTGGAACTGGAGGAATGTCCCTGTGTTGCCAGCGTACTGGGACAGTACAAAAGCGTTGTACATGGCAACCTGTACCAAATAGACCGCAACTTTTTTGTACCATACACGTGTTTTCCGCATGGCCATGTATGGCTTGAGGACTTGATCAGAGAGATCAACCGGGCTTGAGGACCGGGCTTGAGGACCGGTGTTGTGGTACCTCGAACAGGGACAGGTGAGCTGCCATTACCATGAATAGTGGTCAGCATAAGGACATCCCTCTTATCCTTATACCTGACCAGCAACAGGTTTTCATGGGTAAGGGCACGGGACTCACCCTTGGGCATAGGTGTCTGCAGAAAATTTAGAGGGAGGCCTCTCTGGTTCTTCCACACGGTCCCACAAGCCGATGTGGATTTGGTGGCAAGGGATGTGAACAGAGGGATGCTGGTATAAAAGTTGTCCATGTAATGGTGGTAACCCTTATCCAGCAATGGGTACATAAGGTCCCAAACGATTTTCCCGCTAACACCCAGAGTGGGGGAACAATCTGGGGGTTCAATGCAGGAATCTCATCCCTCGTATACTCTAAACTTGTAAGTGTACCCGGAGGTACTCTTGCAAAGTTTGTAGGGTTTCACGCCATACCGCGCCCGCTTCAAGGGAATATACTAGCAGAAGATGAGTCTCCCCTTAAAACTGATAAGAGACTCATTTACAGGGAACTCCCTTTGGGGTACGTAAGCTTCCCAAACTTTGGCCCCAAAGCGATCTATGACCGGCCTCACATAGGTGGGATCACTTTGGAGGGGGGGGGACATGCCGCATTATCAGCGTAATGCAGGCATTTCCGTGTGGCCTCGAACCGTCCCCGTGTCATGGCCATACCGTAGAGTGGGTCTGGTATAGGATGTCCGCGCTCCAGTGCTGCCTGACAATTGGTTTTTTGACTAGGCCCAAATGCAGCACGAGGCCCCAACATGTCCACATTTTGCCTGCATTGACGGCGTACCATTCATTGGGCGTAGACAAAAACTAATCTGGTTGGTGGGCAATGAACTGTTGGACGTACAAGTTCGTTTGCTCCACCTATGATTGACAAAGTCGTCACTAAAATAATAACTAAAAAATTCTATTTCAGTGTATCCGGCCGTGTCAATCCGGATTTCTGAGTCGCCAACAAACTCAGGAATCCATGGCTGATATCCCTCTAAGGGTCTCCAAACAGGTTCACCAGAAGGGGGCTCCGGTACACTTGTCTGGGGGGGTCGGACTCCTATTACAAGCGGAACGGACGCTCGTACTAGTGTCGGCCAATGGGTCACTATAATAGGGGGGGGGGTAGGGGGGGGGAGTGTGTATGTGTGTGTGTGCTTGGTGCAAACTTTATATAACGGAGTGTGATAAAATATCACACACCTTTATAAGAAATAATTGCGGCGGCCAAAAAAAAAAAATATGAAAAAGGTGGCCAAATGCAGCGCCCTGAAGCTCTAATAGGGCCCGGGCCATGATGCAAAATGTGTGGCAGACCCTTGAGGACCTATTTTTTTTTACTCTTACCTACAGGTGGCTGGAGGCCACTTATTCAGCCCTGAGGGGCACAGATCTGATCAGGTCCCTGGCTCCTTCTTTCAGCTCTGCCCACTGACTGAACTCGGTGGGCTAGCAGAGCTGAGAGAAGGGGACATTAACCCCTCCTCTGGCGGCTGCTATTGGTCGGATTGTCCGACCAATAGTAGCTCATCTGGGGAGGTCACGTCATCGCCACATCCCCATAGCAACAGGAAGTGATTGGCGGTGTATATCACACTGCCAATCACCTTCTAATTTAGGGTCATCGGGTCACACGTGACCCGTATGACCAGGATTGCCGTGGATCGCCGGTGTGAATTCTCATGACCCCCCCAGGCATTGTAACGGGATGCCTGCTGAATGATACGCCGTGTCCTTAAGTACCAGGATGCCAGGGCATACCTGTACGCCCTGTGTCCTCGAGGGGTTAATATAGTGTTCCCTGTGTAATTAGCAGACACTTTTCCATTCACCTGCTTTTAAAATTATCAACATAAATATGTTTAAAATGTTGAAAAAACGGTCACTAGGTGGCTCTGTTCTGTTCCCTGTCGCAATAAATACAGTGAGTTTGGTCTCCTCCGGGCCTGGCAGGAGACCAAACTAAGGAAGTGCTTCTCTGCACTGAGCTTGATTGACAGCTGCACAGAGCCGCACTGAAAGCTGAAAAGAGCCTCAATGAAACATGAACAGAGGTCTTCTATTCATCACAGCCCTGCAACGATGTGAGGGCAGAAGTGGTCCCCCAGCAGGCTTCAGTGATGTCATGCCTGCTGGAAAACGCCCACTTTCTCCTGCTGGGAGATTGCACTATGTGAGCAAGAATAAAAGTATGATACTGAGCTTATTGTAGCTCTGGAATTTTTTTTTTTAAGGGTGGAAAGGGTGTTAGGAGTAGTTAAGGAACATAGCCGGAGGTAGTTTAGAAAAGTTTATTTGGTGACAGGTACTTTTTAATGGGCACCATAACCACAGAATTGTAGAACTCATGCACTGAATACAGATCACTGCTACAGTATGTACGCTTTATTTTCTTTTCTTACAATGTCACCACTTGTTACAGATCCATCAGACTGCAGAAGTCTACTGCCACCTGCTGGAAACCAGCCAAAATACCAGAGATGTGTTTTGGTGACAGCGTGGATTTATAAAAAAATGTTTTTCATGACAATTACAGTTTTTTTTTAAATCAATCTTTCAAAGACAAAAACTGGTGTGAATTGTCCATAGCAACCAATCACGGCTCAGCTTTCTCAACCAGCGTTCATTTCGTCAACTAAATATTTCTACCATAGTTTAAGTCATCAACACTTTTTAAACGACTAAAATGAAATAAAAACAAAGTTATGATGACTCAAACTATAGCTAAAATCTATCGACATTGTAGTCACCCGACTAAAATTAGACGAAAGTGTTAGGTAGAGAAGACGTGGAAAGAGATCCCATCAGAACTAAGCTTTTTGTCTGTATCCAACGTTCAAACCATAATACTATAAGTAATAACAGGTTAATAGCGATTTACTTCGGAAGTATATAATCAGTTAGCTTTATTTAACCCCTTAAAGGGGTCCTTCGCCGCTCAGCGTTTGGAACAAACTGTTCTTGAACACTGAAGCCGGCATGCTCATGACATCATAGCCCCGCCCCCTCATGACGTCACACCCCACCCCCTCAATGCAAGTCTATGGGAGGGGGCGTGACAGCATCACGCCCCCTCCCATAGACTTGCATTGAGGGAGCGGGGCATGATGTCATGAGGGGGCGGGGCTATGCCGTCACGAGCTCCTGGCTCCAGCATTCGGAACAGTTTGCTCCAAACGCTGAACGGCGGAAGACCCCTTTAAAGACGTGGCGATTTTTCATTTTTGCTTTTTTTTTCCTCTACGCTTTTTAATAGCCAGAAGTCTCTCCGTTTTCCATCTGCACAACTATATGAGGGCTTGTTTTATGCGGGACCAATTGTACTTTGTAATGTCACCCCCTATTGTTTGAGCTGTGATCTGTAGTTTTTATTGGTGCCATTTTTGTTTTGAAAAATGTAAGGGGGGGGGGAGTTGATTCAAACTTTCATTATGAACGATGCTTACTCACATTCATTAACATACACACACACATTATATATATATATATATATATATATATAAATATATATTTTTTTTTAATTATATTTTATTCCTCATAGTAACTATTACTGTTACTCTTAAACTATTGTGATGTCAGCTTACCTGAGCGATACATACTTATGATGTCACAGCGCGTAACCTAACTGTAACTGTGATGTCACGGAACGTTAGGTACCTTGACAAAAGCACTTGTGATGTCACGGCAGCTTACCTGACGGAACTTCATTGGTGATGTCACAGCGACTCACCTCAAGTTTCTCTTGTGATGTCACAGCAGCGACGACGTGATGACGAGGAAGGAGAGCGCCGGCCATACAGGGGATCCCTGAACGGAGAAGACACCGAGGAGGCAAGTAAGGTCCCTCCCGGTGTCCTGTAAGCACTAACCTGGCTATTCAGTTGGGCTGTTCGAGACCGCCGCGGCGGTCCCGAACAGCCCGACTGAACAGCCGGGTTAGTGTCACTTTCCCTTCAGACGCGGCGGTCAGCTTTGATTGCCGCGTGTGAAGGGTTAATACAGGGCATCACCGCGATCGGTGATGTCCTGTATTAGCCGTGGGTCCCGGCCGTTTTTTCCCCCCTCTCTTTTCTTCACGCTTTACTGCAGCAAGTGGGAGGGAGGGTGGGAGGTTACATTTTTGGTTTTGTTAATCTGTATTAAAACAAATATGAAAATAAAAAAAAACATATTAAATTTTTTTTTTTTAAAAGCTTCCGTTGTTCTGTAACTTGGCATCGGATTCATAATTTGCCCCCCGCCTAGCCCAGGATTCAGCAGCCATACCTCGGGTGGTGCAGAGGTTAACCACACCCTGGCCTCACAAATACAAGGGGTTAATGCCATTTGCCCCTAGAGTAATAACATCTGCCCATCATCACACCCTCACCACAGATTGGATACGTATTGCACGGCATTGGATACTGTTCTACCAGCAGATGGACTATTAGATGGCGCCTTTTTTTTTCGAGCAAGATAACGTACTATTTTTGTGTGCCTGCACATAGAGAAGATAATTGCTTTACTTCCATTACCTTCTGAGTCTTACGTTACAATAATTGTTTCCAGTTCCTCCCTGAGACATCGATCCCGTCCTGTATACTTGTATTTATATCTCATGGAACTGACTATAGGGATTTACTGTATATCCACAGAATCTCTCTACACCGCCGAATAGTCGGACGCTGGGGGTCCGTGAGCTAAGCCAGTACTGTATTCTTCTTCCGGCACTCTGATATAGTTGCTGATAGTTTTAGAAAATAATTTTTCAACAGGATACAGTAGACTTTTGAAGGAATGATTGATGCTGAGGATTGTAGTGTCACATGGCAGGAGTAGTAAAACCCTATATGGAGATCTATAGTCCCACAAACCACTCCCGCAATAAAACTGAAATCCGTGCCAAGGCCCTGGGAAATAAATGCTTCTAAAACCAGGGTTTATAGATAACAACTTGTACCGTATATACTCGAGTATTAGCCATTCCGAAAATAAGCCCCTAATATCACCCCAAAAACCCAGGAAAACCTATTGACTCGAGTATAAGCCTATGGTGGGAAATACATCACCCCCCCGGTCATCATCCCGCCCTCCCCTGTCATCATCCCGACTCCCACTGTCATCATCCAGACCCCCCCCCCATCTCTCCTGTCATCATCCAGACCCCCGTCATTCCCCCATCATACATATCCCCCTTGCCCCCCATATAATTATCCAGATCCCCCTCATACCCCCCTGTCATCATCCAGACCCCCCTCATACCCCCCTGTCATCATCCAGACCCCCTCTCTTGTTGCCTACTCAACTCCCCAGTTGCAGCTCTGTTGGTCCTTCCCTAGCAGCCGTCCAACGTCGCTGCAGGGACCATCTGACTTCTAGTGGGGAGGGTGAGCCAGTTCGGGACATCCATCTTGACCGAGAGGCTCTTTTCTCCGCTGTGGGCTGGCCCGGACTAGTGACGCCGCATTGCCGCCACGTAGGGACGCCCCTCACGTCACGGACGTCTGCTGCGCACGGACGTACCTGCACGGCGGCGTCAATGCAGTGTCACTAGTCCAGGGCCGGCCCGGAGTGAAGAAGAGGGCCTCTCGGTCAAGATGGACGGCTCGGACCGGCTCATCCTCTCCACTGAAAGTCGAACAGTCCCTGCACGGCAGTGTCACTAGTCCAGGGCCGGCCCGGAGCGGAGTAGAGGGCCTCCTGGTCAAGATGGACGGCCCGGACCGGCTCACCCTCCCCACCGGAAGTCAGACGGTCCCTGCACGGCAGCATCACTAGTCCAGGGCCGGCCCAGAGTGGAGCGGAGTAGAGGGCCTCCTGGTCAAGATGGACGGCCCGGACTGGCTCACCCTCCCCACCGGAAGTCGGACGGTCCCTGCACGGCAGCGTCACTAGTCCACGGCAGCATCACTAGTCCAATAAGGTGACATCCACTGTTTGATCTAAATTAAAGGGGTTCTCCCTTGTTTATACTGTTTTTTGTTATTATGTTTGTGTGTTATGTGTGTATAAGTATGTGTTTTTTTATGTGTGTTGTGATTATGTATATATGTATTTTCTTACCTTTTGTGAAGATCCGGAAGCTGGCCCCTTTTTCTTCCAGTGGCTTGCAGTGCACCTCGGCCTCCGCCATGTTGTGTTCGGTAAATGGGATGTCGGGGTGTGTGTTCTTGCTTCTGTCCTTCCTATCTTCTGACTTCCGAGGCGAATCTTTTCTTCCTGTTTCTTCCGTGGCTCAGCGACGAATGTGCGACCTCTTCGAGTATAAGCCGAGTTTTTCAGCACGATTTTTCGGCTTATACTTGAGTGAACTCTCTGCCTGTCAATCAGTGGTCTTCAACCTGCGGACCTCCAGATGTTGAAAAACTACAACTCCCAGCATGCCCGGACAGCCATCGGTAGTTTTTCAACATCTGGAGGTCTGCAGGTTGAAGACCACTGCGGCCTTCGTCATCATCAAGACCCCCCCTTTAGTTTTCTACTCACCTCCCCTCGGTGGGAAGGAAGGGTGAGCTGGTCTGGGCCATCTATGCTGCAGGGACCGTCCAGTGGGGAGGGTTAGTCGTCCGGGCTGTCCATCTTCACCGGGAGGCCCTCTTCTCCCCGCCGGGCCAGCACCAGCCTAGTGGCGTTGCCTTGACGACGACGCACAGGGACGTCCGTGCGCAGCAGACGTACCTGCGCAGGAACGTCCCTGTGCGTTGTCGTCAAGGCAATGTCACTAGTAAGGGGCCGGCCCGGAGTGGAGAAGAGGGCCTCCCGGTGAAAATGGACAGTCGGAACGACTAACCCTCCCCACCAGACATTCCCTGTAGCATAGATGGCCCGGACCAGCTCACCCTTCCTTCCCACTGAGGGGAGGTGAGTAGAAAACTAAAGGGGGGTCTGGATGATAACGAAGGCCGATGGCTGCCCGGGCATGCTGGGAGTTGTAGTTTTGCAACATCTGGAGGTCCGCAGGTTGAAGACCACTGATGAAGGGATTGACAAGCGGTGATGATGAAGGGGGGGGGGAATGATGACAGGCGGTGATGATGACGGGGGTCTGGATGATGACGGGTGAAAATGACAGGGTGATGATGATGGGGGTGATAATGACAAGGTAATGTGAGGGGGTGTTAATGACGGGGGCCTAGATGATGACAGGGGGGATGATGACATGGGGGGGGGGGTGATATATTTCCCTCCCTAGGCTTATAGTCGAGTCAATAACTTTTCCTGGGTTTTTGGGGTGAAATTAGGGGCCTCGGCTTATATTGGCGTCGGCTTATACTCGAGTATATACGGTAGTATGTTGTAAGTCCAAAAGAGCCATTCAGTTAAAGGGTAGCTCCCACAATCCTATTTTTTTTTCTGTCCCTGCCTATTGCCAATCTATCCCTAACCCCCTCCCTGCTTTTAATTTTTATTTTTACTATATTAAAAATTACTTTTTTTCTGCCTGGTAGCGTGCTCACTACCAGGCAGACTTCCCCAGCAGGCACCACGTCACTGATGCCTGCTGGGGGGGGGGGGGGGGGACTTCTGCCCTTAGTTTATCTACACAGGGTGCCTCCAGCTGTTTCACCACTACAAGTCCCAGCTTGCCCTGACATCTACTGGCTGTCAGGGCATGCTGGTAGTTGTAGTAGTGAAACAGCTGGAGGCACCCTGTGTGGATAAACTATAAGTTAGTGCCATGCGGCGCTACGGCGCTAGCCCGTTCCCTCCGTCAAACCCCCTCCCCGCCATACTCCGTTCCCTCCATCACAAACCAACCCCCGCCCGCATACCCCGTTCCCTCCGTTATACTTACCGGCAGCGGGCGTGCAGGGACAGCGGCGGTGATGTGCGGGAGGAGTGGCCTCCCAGCCAGTGGCCGGGGAGCCAATGTGCTCGCTCCCGCCTGTCTGATTGACAGGCAGGGAGCGAGAGCAGCCTAAATGAAAAAGGACTTATTGCCAGGCCAAAATCAGTCCTTTTTCAGGCGTGACGTCACTAGGGAGACCCCTAGTGGCCTGTTTTCAAATGTAAATTACACCCTTATAATAAAAAAATATATAATGAAACTATATTAGAGATATGTTGTAGTACATATGTACCACAACATATCAAAAAAAAAGTTGGTGACAGTGCCCATTTAAAGTGTGTTTTACAATACAGTTTCACGTGACATCTGCAGCCAGGTGTGTGTGCATGCGCGTGACATCTCTCTCTGAGAACCAACATATTGCTGCCCTGTCTGTGCGCATGCTTGTGAAATCTCTTTCAAGAACCAACATAATGACAAATGGACATTGTAATTCCATCTCTTGAAGTGCGAACATCCAACAATGCTGTGAATGAAAAAGCAAACCCATGAACAAATAATTGAAAAATGTGCAGCAAGACAAGAATCTGAAGAAGAAAGGGCACATGGACTTGAACAGATAAGAAAACGAAATGCCCTGAAAAGAGGTGATGAAAACCGCCATGAGAGAAAAAAGTGCAGAATGGCTAAAGTAATGAGGTTGTCGAACAACTAGTATAATTTTATGGCAATATTTCTAAAATACACCATGACAATATAATGAATGGATACGGTCCTACTTCTAAGGTGATGTTGAAAAGTTGCAGAAATGTGTGGTGTTCTGGTGCAGAACACACCAGTCTTCCTGACCTGTCAGGTGGATTTCACCTACCCACTACTCAGGTTTTAATGTACAATTTATGACACTGTATTGCCAATTAACTTTCATGGTTTATTGTGCCATAATGGGGCTAATGTGTCTGTGCAGGAGGATGCTAAGGGAATCACATGCTTGCTTCAGCCAATATGCTGTCACCCAGCTTCCCCAAGGTCTGCTAGACTGGGTGGAGTTAGTGAGTTGTGAGGAGAGAGGAAAAGAGTGGAGGTCACCTTTAGACCTCTGCTGTGTACCTATACCTCGCCACTTGAGGACAGGCCTTAGGAAATCCAGTTGCAGCACTACTCTGTTCCAGAGCGACAGAAGCCTTCACAGGATCCTGCCGACCAGGTCATCCATTCCAGTCAGAAGCAAGTCTGCAGCAGGGAGTAGAGCCAAGACAGCCCACGGACCCCATTTGCAAAGAACAGGATTACAGGAGATAGGAAACCTTGAGCAACACCGGTCCGTCAATCTACAATCCAAACCTGGTGGTAAGCCCTAATTCCGGATTCCTATGTGAATGTAACACTCATGTTTCTGAAGACAGGAACTCCGGTGTATGTGGAGCCGCTGGACCTGTGTGGCAGATGACTCGGACCGTGCCAGGGAACGGAGTCTAAGGTGCCGCTGGTCTTCACCAGAGCCCGCCGCAAAGCAGGTTGGGCTTGCTGCTGCAGGCGACACCCAGGTCGTAACCCCCGGCAACGGCTCAACCACACAGGCAGCTGAGGAGATGCAAAGCACAGAAGGGATGAGACAACTCGTAGTCAGGATAGCTGTAGGTCAGGGCAGGCAGCACAGTAGAGTAGTCGGGACAGAGCAGAAGTTCAGTAGGCAGGTGGCAGAGAAGCAAGGTAAAGGTCACAAGAGCAGGAGATCTGGTACACGGCAAGGCAATACAAAGGACCGCTTTCTCTAGGGCACAAGGCAACAAAGATCCGGCAGAGAACTGAGGAGGGTGGAGGAATTTATCAACAAGACACAGGTGGTTACACTAATGAGCGTACTGGCCCTTTAAATCTTAAAGCTCCAGCGCGCGCGCGCCCTAAGGGACGGGGACACGTGCGCCAGAGCAGAGAGGTGGAAGCAGAGGCAGGGGAAACACCTGGAGAGTGACGGACTGTGGCTCGCATGCGTGTGCGTCCCGCAGTGCGAGTCCCAGCCCCGTCGGCAGCAGAAGGTAAGGGGACCATGCGCTCACGGCCAGCGTGTGAGGCCGGAGCGAATAGCGTAACGGTGGAGAGTAGAGTCAGTGTTGGTCATCTCCTTAGTCTCATACAAGCTATACAATCCAGTCTAGTTCAGTCTAAACTTAATTCAGCAAGCAAGCAACTAGTCAGTCAGTGAGGACTACAAGTCTTATAGTACCCAGAAGCAACGGTGATACCTGAAGCAAACTTCAGCGAACTTAGTGGAACTTTGCTGGAATTGTTGAACTGAGTAAAATTTTGTAGTTTCCGTAACTCTGCATGTGTGCTCGTTATTACCCCAACGCTTGGCCCAGGAAGCAACTACCCTTGGAGCGTGATGGTTAACACTATCCTGGCCTCACAAACTTCATTCCAGACACATCACCCTAGTTAGCCACGACAAATGCATGTGACTGTTCATTTCCACTGAATAAGGGTTTGCAGAAATCCATGCACATCCAGAAACATCCCTATTCAGATGTATGGCACAGATTGTAAGCTATAGAAATGCCTGCAAAAAAAATTCATCCAGTTCAGTGCAGATATAACGCAGACCACATTGCTATGTAAATTGATCACCAATACTCCTAACTGTATGTATTTATAGATAATGAAATGTAATAAAAACAGCTGTAGATCTAATTTCCCCAGAGCACAGGAACCATTTATCAGATCAGTCATTGATTCTGCAGGTGCAATAATTAGCATTTAGTCCAAATGAAATAAGTCGGGAGCAGAACACTGTACAGTATGTGCCACTTGGGCGCCGCACATCTACACAACTACAATATGATGTTCAGGACCTTATATTCAGTTGCTGGTGTCAATGAATGTGTGGGTCTTACCCCAGGGGTGGATGCCTCACACAGTAGGAAAACTAAACACCTTCTTTCTGGTGCAAATTTATTAGCGCATCCAAATCACCTATTCTATGGAACTGTAGGCTACAAAGCCATGTGCATGAAGGCTATACAGAGGCACTTGAAGCTATAGATATACTAGGGCTGGGCGGTATGACCAAATATGTGTATCACGGTATTTTTTTAACTTACAGCGGTATCACGGTATTTCCCCACCCCCACCCCAATCAGGTGACCCGCACGCGGTGTTCAGCTTCCCCCCCCCCCAAATCATGTGACCCGCCAGCAATGTTCTGTTCCCCCCAATTAATGATCAGCCCAGCGGGGTACTACTCACATATGTCACCTTCAAGTACTGCCCTCCTCCTCTTTGTTGGGGGCCGCTCTTTGATGGAACTCGCTGTACGCCAGTGGTCTCCAACCTGTGGACCTTCAGTTGTTGCAAAACTACAACTCCCAGCATGCCCAGGCAGCCAATGGCTTTGTGGGCTGATTCTAACGGGGTGCGGCGTGGAAGATCACGGGGGTCCCCAGCGGCAGGACCCCCGCGGTCAGGCATCTTATCCCCTATCCTTTGGATAGGGGATAAGATGTCTTAGCGCCGGAGTCACCCTTTAAGTAATTTACAAAAATGTAAGTAATAACAGAGGCCACCAAATGGAGAGAAATTGTTTAAAACGACAGTGCAGGAAAACCAGCTATACATCTAATAAACTGACATAGGAGGAAAAGCTGGATACTTCCTGACTGATATGACCAGTAACCTGCTTTTCCACATTCTTCTTTTCCCATGAAACAACACAACCTATTTAAACTACTGGGGCACTAGTATAATGAATAGACATTTAAGATGTGACTGATGTTGGTTAATGCTCTAAAAATGCAACAACCCTTAGTACATAGGATGTTATGAAAGCTTTTGTCAAGTGTGAAGCAACTATAACAAGTCAATCCTGCTGATCGAGTGACATGTTTTTTTTTACTGGATAACTTACAGTATGTTGTGTTATATACAACTAACCACATAACTTTCTAGCAGCAAATAGGAAAAAAAACCTTTTGAACTTTCTTTATTCACACACTGTTTTCAAAGGTTCATTTTGTGTAATGAAAGAACAAAGAGGGTTTGCTCTGGTGTTTGCCTCTGTTTTGGACAGTCCCTGATAAGGACAGAGATTGTAGTTACCGTATTTTTTGCCCTATAGGACGCACCGGCATATAAGACGCACCCAATTTTAAGGGTGCAAAATCTAGAAAAACTGCACCCAACAGTGATCTTCAACCTGCGGACCTCCAGATTTTGCAAAACTACAACTCCCAGCATGCCCGGACAGCCGTTGGCTGTCCGGGCATGCTGGGAGTTGTAGTTTTGCAACATCTGGAGGTCCGCAGGTTGAAGACCACTGGAGAGGAGGTAGTACTCACGTGTCCACGCACCGGACCCATCACCGCTGCCCTGGATGTCGCTTCATCGCTGTCTCTTCGTCCCGGGGTGTCCCCGACGAACCAGACATCTTTTTCCCCAGGATCCACGCTCTCCGTCGCTGTCATCACATCGCCGTCATCACGCCGCTACGCACGCCGCTCCTATTGGATGACGGAACGGCATGCGCGACAACGTGATGACGTCGAAGGAGAGTGCCGCCATGCAGGGGATCCCGGCACGGAGCAGACACCGAGGAGGCAGGTAAGGTCCCTCCTGGTGTCCTGTAAGCTGTTCGGGATGCCACGATTTCACCGTGGCGGTCCCGAACAGCCCGACTTTCGCTTCAGACGCTTCAGTCAGCTTTGATTGCCGCGTCTGAAGGGTTAATACTGGGCATCACTGCGATCGGTGATATCCTGTATTAGCCGCGGGTCCCGGCCGTTGATGGCCGCAGGGACCGCCGCGATAGGTGTGTATTCGCCGTATAAGACGCACTAACTTTTCCCCCCCAGGACATAGGGTATGTTAAAGAGTACCGGTCACCAAACTGAACTTTTAATATATTGTTCCTTATGTCATTATGAGACACTTTGCTATTTATTTGCTGTTAAAATTCTCAACCTTTATATGTTTTAATGTGATTGAAAAAAACTGCCACTAGGAGGCTCTGTTCTGTTCCCTGCCTCAAGTCAAACATTTAGTGTGGTCTCCTCTCGGCCTGGCAGGAGACCAAACTCAGGAAGTGTGTGCGGGGCATGGCGAGGTTGTTACGCCGAGCGCTCCGGGTTCCCGCTCCTCCCCGGAGCGCTCGCTACACTCTCGCTCCCGCAGCGCCCCGGTCAGATCCACTGACCGGGTGCGCTGCGATACCGCCTCCAGCCGGGATGCGATTCGCGATGCGGGTGGCGCCCGCTCACGATGCGCACCCCGGCTCCCGTACCTGACTCGCTCTCCGTCGGTCCTGTCCCGGCGCGCGCGGCCCCGCTCCCTAGGGCGCGCGTGCGCCGGGTCTCTGCGATTTAAAGGGCCACTGCGCCGCTGATTGGCGCAGTGGTTCTAATCAGTGTGTTCACCTGTGCACTCCCTATGTATACCTCACTTCCCCTGCACTCCCTCGCCGGATCTTGTTGCCATTGTGCCAGTGAAAGCGTTCCCTTGTGTGTTCCTAGCCTGTGTTCAGACCTCCTGCCGTTGCCCCTGACTACGATCCTTGCTGCCTGCCCCGACCTTCTGCTACATCCGACCTTGCTTCTGTCTACTCCCTTGTACCGCGCCTATCTTCAGCAGTCAGAGAGGTTGAGCCGTTGCTAGTGGATACGACCTGGTCACTACCGCCGCAGCAAGACCATCCCGCTTTGCGGCGGGCTCTGGTGAATACCAGTAGTGACTTAGAACCGGTCCACTAGCACGGTCCACGCCAATCCCTCTCTGGCACAGAGGATCCACCTCCTGCCAGCCGGCATCGTGACAGAGGTGCAGCTTTTGCATTGTTCAGTGACGTTGCGCCTGCTGGGGGAACGCCCACTTTCTCTTGCCGGGAGCTCACACAATGTGAGCAAGGGGAAAGGTATGATACAAAGCTATTTTAAATAAAAATTTAAGGGCAAGAGGGGTGTTAGGAGTAGTCAGGAAATATAATCTGAGTTAGTTTAGAAAATATGGTTTGACGATAGGTACTCTTTAACTAGTGACCCAATCACAGTAAGTACTATTGTTGACCATTCTTTGTTTTCTGTTAATTTAGTCATTAATACACATTTTGCCCAACAGCCTCATTTAGTGTGATCCAGCTCAGTATCATATGTTTTGAAAAAAAATTAAAATACATCTAGTGACTCACCCCAGTCCACTTTAGAACTTATCTCATCATAGACGCTTATCAGAAACAGTTGTGATGGCCGCTGTTTCCATGGCGTGCTATGCCATTGACGTAGCACACCATAAAATCTACGTACACTAGTAGAACTGCGCGCATCACCACTTCGAATGTAATGTAAATGACAATGCTTAATGTACACATTGACACGCACACACAGTGCACAGGGGTCTGAACTGCACCTACCCGGCAGTGAGAGCCACCAGACAAATAGGAGAGACGCAGGACAATGGTGCACTGTGCTGTTATGGTGTAGTGCCACCAAGTGGGCACCTGCTACATCAGTAAGTTTGACAGGACATGCTGATACTGTGATATAAGGTTCTTTTCATTGAGATAGTCCAGAATAGCACATCAACCTTCAAACATTTTACCTACAAGAAAAGTTAAACAGGTAGAGAGCAGTACAGAACAGGGTAATACAGAACATGTAGTACATGTAGAAAGCAGTACAGGACATGTAGTACAGGTAGAGAGCAATACAGGATATGTAGTAAAGGTAGAGAGCAGTACAGAACATGTAGTACAGGTAGAGAGCAGTACAGGACATGTAGTACAGGAAGAGAGCAGTACAGGACATGTAGTACAGGTAGAGAGCAATACAGAACATGTAGTACAGGTAGAGAGCAGTACAGGATATGTAGTACAGGAAGAGAGCAGTACAGGACATGTAGTACAGGTAGAGAGCAATACAGAACATGTAGTACAGGTAGAGAGCAGTACAGTATATGTAGTACAGGAAGAGAGCTGTACAGGACATGTAGTACAGGTAGAGAGCAGTACAGGATATGTAGTACAGGTAGAAAGCAGTACAGGACATGTAGTACAGGTAGAAAGCAGTACAGAACATGTAGTACAGGTAGAGTGCAGTACAGGATATGTAGTACAGGTAGAAAGCAGTACAGGATATGTAGTACAGGTAGAGAGCAGTACAGGATATGTAGTACAGATAGAAAGCAGTACAGGATATGCAGTACATGTAGAAAGCAGTACAGAACATGTAGTACAGGTAGAGAGCAGTACAAGATATGTTGTACAGGTAGAGAGCAGTACAGGATATGTAGTACAGGTAGAGAGCAGTACAGAACATGTAGTACAGGTAGAGAGCAGTACAGGATATGTAGTACAGGTAGAGAGCAGTACAGGACATCTAGTACAGGAAAAGATGAGTGCATGATATGTTGTACAGGTAGAAATCAGTACAGCCCATGTACAGGTAGAGAGCAGTAAAATATATGTAGTACAGATAGAGAGTAGTACAGGATATGTTGTACAGGTAAAGAGCAGTACAGTATATGTAGTACAGGAAGAGAGCAGTACAGAATATGTAGTACAGGTAGAGAGCAGTACAGGACATGTAGTACAGGTAGAGAGCAGTACAGGATATGTAGTACAGGTAGAGAGCAGTACAGGATATGTAGTACAGAAAGAGAGCAGTACAGGATATGTAGTACAGGTAGAGAGCAGTACAGGACATGTAGTACAGGTAGAGAGCAGTACAGGATATGTAGTACAGGAAGAGAGCAGTACAGAATATGTAGTACAGGTAGAGAGCAGTACAGGACATGTAGTACAGGTAGAGAGCAGTACAGGATATGTAGTACAGGTAGAGAGCAGTACAGGACATGTATTACAGGTAGAGAGCAGTACAGGATATGTAGTACAGAAAGAGAGCAGTACAGGATATGTAGTATAGGTAAAGAGCAGTACATGATATGTTGTACAGGTAGAGAGCAGTACATGATATGTTGTACAGGATATGTAGTACAGGAAGAGAGCAGTACAGTATATGTAGTACAAGTAGAAAGCACTACAGGATATGTAGTACGGAATATGTAATACTAGGAAAAAGCAGTACAGAACAAGTAGTACAGGTAGCGAGCAGTACAGGATATGTAGTACGGGAAGAGAGCAGTACAGGACATGTAGTACAGGTAGAGATCAGTACAGGATATGTAGTACAGGTAGAAAGCAGTACAGGACATGTAGTAGAGGTAGAGAGCAATACAGCATATGTAGTACAGGAAGAGAGCAGTACAGGATATGTAGTACAGGTAGAAAGCAGTACAGGATATGTAGTACAGGTAGAGAGCAGTACAGGATATGTAGTACAGGAAGAGAGCAGTACAGAATATGTAGTACAGGTAGAGAGCAGTACAGGACATGTAGTACAGGTAGAGAGCAGTACAGGATATGTAGTACAGGTAGAGAGCAGTACAGGACATGTATTACAGGTAGAGAGCAGTACAGGATATGTAGTACAGAAAGAGAGCAGTACAGGATATGTAGTATAGGTAAAGAGCAGTACATGATATGTTGTACAGGTAGAGAGCAGTACATGATATGTTGTACAGGATATGTAGTACAGGAAGAGAGCAGTACAGTATATGTAGTACAAGTAGAAAGCACTACAGGATATGTAGTACGGAATATGTAATACTAGGAAAAAGCAGTACAGAACAAGTAGTACAGGTAGCGAGCAGTACAGGATATGTAGTACGGGAAGAGAGCAGTACAGGACATGTAGTACAGGTAGAGATCAGTACAGGATATGTAGTACAGGTAGAAAGCAGTACAGGACATGTAGTAGAGGTAGAGAGCAATACAGCATATGTAGTACAGGAAGAGAGCAGTACAGGATATGTAGTACAGGTAGAAAGCAGTACAGGATATGTAGTACAGGTAGAGATCAGTACAGGATATGTAGTACAGGTAGAAAGCAGTACAGGATATGTAGTACAGGAAGAGAGCAGTACAGGATATGTAGTACAGGTAGAGAGCAGTACAGGATATGTAGTACAGGTAGAAAGCAGTACAGGATATTTAGTACAGGTAGAGAGCAGTACAGGATATGTAGTACAGGTAGAAAGCAGTACAGGATATGTAGTACAGGAAGAGAGCAATACAGGATATGTAGTACAGGAAGAGAGCAGTACAGGATATGTAGTAGTAGGAAAAAAAACTGTTCAAAACAGGTACCACAGGTAAAGAGGGGTACAGGACATAGTATAGTATGAGAGAATGGTATAGGATATGTAGCACAGGCAAAGAGCAGTGCAGGATATGTAGTAGTGGAAGAGAATAGTACAGTATATGTAACACAGGTAGAGAAGAGTACAGGACATTTACTACAGGTAGAGAAGAGTACAGGACATTTACTACAGGTAGAGAGCTGTGCAGCATATGCTATACAGATAGGGAGCAGTAGAACAGAGAGCAGTACAGTACATGTAGTACTGATAAAAGAACATTACAGGACAAACGGCTCAAGCAGAGGACAGTATAATATACTGTATATAAGGCAGTACTACTGTAAGTAATTGTCATAGGTGGTACTAGACTATCAGTCCATGCCCTTTAGTAACACAGTGCTACTTTCTCTATAAGGGACTGATATTTTACAACTAAATGCTGAATCCTATGTGCCACAGATTATTGCTGCCAAGTAAACTAAATGTGTAAACTGAATTTGTTCTTAAGCTAGATTGGCAGAAAGGACCCGAGAAGTCATTTTAATCCCATAGATCATGATTTTCTAATATCTGCCTGGAATCCCTCTGGTCATACTCAAGTCTGCCAGCAGAGGGAGCATTTTGCAGCAATATTCATAGAGAAGCCAGTGTGGGGTTTTCTTCATCCAGCTGCGCTATAGGCTACATCCTAGGGCAATGCTTCACAACCAGGGTGCCTCCAGCTGTTAAAACTACAACTCCCAGCATGTACGGAAAGCCAAAGGCTGTCCAGGCATGCTGGGAGTTGTACTTTTGCAACAGCTGGAGGCACCCTGGTTAGATAACACTGTCCTAGTGAGATAGACCCGATGAATCTACCCACTAAAGCATCTTATAAAATGTACATATGCTTTAGGTTTATACTATGTTTGTCTGTAATTTGGCGTCAGAGTCATTATTGCCCCCGTGCCTAGCCAAGGATCCATCGGTATACCTTTGGATGGTTTTAGTCTAAACCTAAATACAAGGGGTCAATGCCATCTGCCCCTAGGGTAACAGCATCTACCCTCATCACACCCCGCTACCACACATGGCTTTACACATAACTCCAGTGGTAGGACCGTCTAGGTAAACTGGTTCAAGCTAGTTCTGAATTTTCCAGCCTTTAAAGCGATAAATCCTACTCCCAAAATTCAGAATGTCCAACACGAACGCTGCATGTAAGAACGCACCAGATTCATACCGCGTTTGGTGCCGAGAACAGGATGCCACCGTATATTGTAGCAGAGAGCAGCGGATATCATTCATTTCTATATGTTACATGGCGTCACCTCAGTCCAGGCCATATATATACGTTGTTTTAAGTGGACTCAGAAGCTTGGTTAGACTAGGTTCACACTCTATTGTGATCCGGTCAGTCGTATTCATCGGCATCCAACCAAAAAATGTGATGCCGACATATGTGGTAATGGAGAGCAGCAAAGTCACCATTCAGGCCATTTGCGTTATTTTCAGCGGACTAGATACCACAGCAGACTTCACTTTTGAGTTCACTGAAAAAAGTGCATTTGGTCCAAACAGTGACTTTGTTCGGGCCATTAACCCCTTAACGACGCCGGACATAAATGTACGTCCTGGTGAGCTGGTACTTAACGCACCAGGGCATACATTTACGTCCTATGCATAACCGCGAGCATCAGAGCGATGCTTGGTCATGCGCGGCAGGTCCCGACTGCTGATAGCAGCCAGGGACCTGCCGGTAATGGCGGACATCAGCGATCGCGCGGATGTCCGCCATGAACCCCTCAGATGCCGTGATCAATACAGATCACTGCATCTGCATCATCACGGTCACTAAAATGGGTGATCGGATCGCCCGCAGCGCTTCCGTGGTGATCTGATCATCCAGAACGGCAGCCGGAGGTCCCCTCACCTGCCTGCGCTGTCTTCCGGGAGTCTTCTGCTCTGGTCTGCGATTGAGCAGACCAGAGCAGAAGATGACCGATAATACTGATCAGTGCTATGTCCTATGCATTACACTGAACAGTATTAGCAATTGAATGATTGCTATAAATAGTCCCCTATGGGGACTATTAAAGTGTAAAAATAAAAGTATGAAAAGTAAAAAAGTAAAAAAAAAATGTGAACAAACTCCTCCCCCAATAAAAATGTAAATTGTCCTATTTTCCCTATTTCACCCTCAAAAAGTGTAAAAAAATTATTTTATATACATATTTGGTATCGCCCCGTGCGTAAATATCCAAACTATTAAAATAAAATGTTAATGATACTGTACGGTGAACGGCGTGAACGTAAAAAAAAAAAGTCCAAAATAGCTGCTTTTTTAAAAAAAAGTTTATTCCCAAAAAAATGTATAAAAAATGTATTAAAAGTTTTATATAAACAAATATGGTATTATTAAATCCTACAGATCACGGCGCAAAAAATAAGCCCTCATACCGCTGCTTATACGGAAAAATGAAAAAGTTATAGGTCTTCAAAATAGGGGGATTTTAAACGTAAAAATAAGTTATCGATTTTTTTTTTAGGCGCAACAGTAATAGAAAAGTATGTTATCATGGGTATCATTTTAATCATATTGACCCAAAGAATAAAGAACACATGTCATTTTTACCGTAAATTGTACGGCGTGAAAATAAAAAAGGAATTGCGGTTTTCTTTTTAAATTTCCCCACACAAATAGTATTTTTTTGGTTGCGCCATACATTTTATGGTAAAGTGAGTGATGGCATTACAACGGACAACTGGTCGCGCAAAAAAACAAGCCCTCATACTAGTCTGTGGATAAAAATATAAAAGAGTTATGATTTTTTTTGAAGGCGAGGAGGATAAAACGAAAACGTAAAAATAAAATTGTCTTGAGTCCTTAAGGCCCAAATGGGCTGAGTCCTTAAAGGGTTAAAAAGGAATGGCATACGCTGCTCTCCATGGGGGAGATTTATCAAAATCTGTGCAGAGGAAAAGCTGACCAGTTGCCCATAGCAACCAATCAGATCGCTTCTTTCATTTTTCAGAGGCCTTTTTAAAACTGAAAGAAGCGATCTGATTGGTTGCTATGGGCAACTGGTCAGCTTTTGCTCTCCTTTGGTTTGAGAGATAGCCTTTGCTGCTGTGACCAGTCCAGGTATAACAGCGCATATGGCCCGCTGCGATCTCCTGCATGGTGTTCCGGCATTAGCTGCGCAGAGACACGGCAACGCCAGGTCCCAGCAGACTGCACCCCCCCGCAATCAGACACTTACCCCCTAAGGGGGAGATTTATCAATACCTGTGCAGAGTAAAGGTTGCCCAGTTGCCCATAGCAACCAATCAGATTGCTTCTTTCATTTTTCAAAGGCCTTGTTAAAAATGAAAGAAGCAATCTGATTGGTTGCTATGGGCAACTGCACCACTCTTTCTCTACACTGGTTTTGATTAATCTCCCTCTATGTGTCTAAGACTGCAGTACTCTTTTAAAGCCTTTTTAACCCCTTGACCACCAGTACAAGCTCTTACTCTGTGTAAAGCAGTATTTTCCAACCAGGGTGCCTCCAGCTATTGCAAAACAACCAACGGCTGTCCAGGGCGTGCTGGGAGTTGTTGTTTTGCAACAGCTGGAGGAGCCTTGATTAAGAAGCACTGCTATACACAAATGCCTTATTGCCCTCATACATAACCATGTCAATTAAAAAGCCCTGGTAGCTAGAGGGTCAATACCTAAAACAGTGGTCTCCAACCTGCGGACCTCCAGATGTTGCAAAACTACAGCTCCCAGCATGCCCGGACAGCCGTTGGCTGTCCGGGCATGCTGGGAGTTGTAGTTTTGCAACATCTGGAGGTCCGCAGGTTGGAGACCACTGACCTAGAAAGTACACCCCCTGTGCTGTGTGATTAGCAGCTGTCAGTCATCATACAGGGCGGCCTGAGGAAACAATCCCCAGAAAAGAACTTGTCTAAGATAAAAGAACAGAGACGTTGTATACTGTGTTAAAAGCAGAATCGTAGCTGCTATATACAGGTTAGTATTTATTTAACAACCAATTGCCCGTAGCTTTTATTTAGAGCAGTGTTTCCCAACCAGGGTGCCTCCAGCTATTGCAAAACAACCAACGGCTGTCCGGGCGTGCTGGGAGTTGTTGTTTTGCAACACCTGGAGGGGCCTTGATTAAGAAGCACTGCTATACACAAATGCCTTATTGCCCTCATACATAACCATGTCAATTAAAAAGCCCTGGTAGCTAGAGGGTCAATACCTAGAACAGTGGTCTCCAACCTGCGGACCTCCAGATGTTGCAAAACTACAGCTCCCAGCATGCCCGGACAGCCAACGGGGTGCCTCCAGCTGTTGTAAAACTACAACTCCTAGCATGTCTGGAGAGCCGCAGGGGAGGTTGTAGTTTTGCAACAGCTGGAGGCACCCTGGTTGAGAAACGCTGATTTAAAGAATACGCTGGGACTGTCCCATGCATAGAACTGATTTTTCAATCACAGAAATTTCTGCAACAAATCTGCCACATGTGAACACACTCAGATCACATCAGGTTTTAAATTTAAATCTTTAATGCGTGCTGTAAAAATACAAAAGAAAAAAAACAAAACAATTGTGGTGTCGATTTTGTTGTTACAGTTCTCAGGAAGTATAAGGCACAAGCTGGTGAAACCCTTCCAGCACAAATCACAGACTTCTCTCAACTCCTCCCAGTCCACACTGCTCAGTCTACTCCTCCTGTTCACGTGACTGATCACATCACGTCATCACAGTTCCCTCAGCCCACTAGCATCTAGCATCTACCTCGTACAGACAGCACTTTGTATTGCTCAGGAAAAGGAGACGTTGGAGTTCTGTACCTCCTTAGACCCTACGGTCGCCTGCCTGTGGATGTTGTCTGCCTACACCGTAGATATCTGTTGGACATACTGTTTGCAACGTGGACTGTTGTAGTGAGTGGGTGCTGTGAGTGTACACTGTAGGTTCATTGACAGGAGGTAAAGTAAAGCTTTGCCTCTGCTGCGAGATTCCCCTGCAACAGCTAAAAGATTGGGGGCTGGTTGCTGGCTTGAATGGTTGCCATGCGTGTCTGTTCATCATCTGTTGATTTCGAAGAGATATATTAGAGATCTAGAACCGGCAGAAATCTATATGTCGATGAACTCGGTTGCACGCCTGACCACCTTACATGGTTGTTCGTAATAGTCGTTGATCAGCTGGAGAAGTTAATGGCCAGTACCTGAACTGGAGATCAAGGGTTTAGACACTCCTTACATCGGTCATTGACTTGAGCGCTCACTTGGATTAATTCCTTTCAACAGACTTTGCCGGATGCGGTGAAGCCCACAGGTGGATGGATGGATGGTGAAGAAGCATGATCTACCCCGGCCTGGCTAGCCTCATCAAGGGGCTCCTTCTAGCCACTGTGACGCTAGGATCTGCAGGTAAGATGAGGACAAGTACTTGGGTCAGTATCGGGGAGGGGGAGCAGCGTTTTGACATTGTTGCTCGATGAGTTTCTAAGCTATGGAACGTAGTGATGATAGTCCTGGAAATACTTCAGAGCCATGGCTGGTACCAAATCATACTCAGTCTTGCATGTCGACGTCGAATTAAATGTAGTCCCTGCTGAGTGCTTACAGCAACTTGACTGAGCAATAAAGAGAATTCTATGTGTTCGTCATGGGAGTCGTGAATTATTGCTACAAGGAGCAAATGAGTTCGGCCAAGTGCAAAGTCCTTTTAGGTACTTGTGATTTGGGGCTAGTTACTATAATGGAGGTGTTACAGGCTCCATTCCAGTGGAACAAATTTGGACATCATACTATAGACTTTAATGGCAAGTAACATCCACCTTGCAAAAGTGGAAAATTGTGGTATGGTTTAGCATTGAGCTCCAAAGTCCTCCTTACGAGGATGAGAAGAACCCGGTACAACTGGTGCCTGAGATTGCAGGTTTCTTGGCTGAAAAATGGACTTGATGCTTTACATGTCTAACAATAGAGTTGGATCCTCAGTTGGGTCTACGGCAAATTGGTGGGATCGCCGCAATATTTTCCTAAACTAGTCAAAAACGAGGAGGTTGGGGTTGCCAATTTGTACTGTAGCGGCAGATGGTTAAATTCTCCTCGGGCTTTACTTTTGAGCATTTGTTTTACTCCAAGAAATGTAGGTTGATTCTGTACATTGGACCCTATGGCCTCTTTACCATGGCAAGATTAGGTCAGTATTTTGCTTGCCAAAACCTGAGTAGATAGTAGACGAGTGTCGGCACAACCGCGATGGTGATGGCATCAAAGCCTAACCAAGACTGGGTCCAAAACACAGAAGAGGGGCAAATCTTTCCAGTATAGTTTTACTCTCTGTAGGTTCTACTCTATGTTTTGGCTTATAAAAACTGGTGCAAAAATACTACGGTAACCGAAATACTACCTTGTGAAAAAATGGCCAAAGGGTAACTTCTCACGTGGCAGATTTGGAGTAGAATTTTTTATTTTATTTATTTATTTTTTAATCTAATTCTTTTAATCACATGTTGACCCAACCTCGTTTAGATACATAGGTTGGATTGTCAGGTGCAGTGACTTTCTGCAGCAAATCTGCTGTGTGAATACTCCCTTTGAAAAAATAAAAATAAAAAATAAAAATTAAATTCCTAACTAGTTTATCACACCTTTTTGCCACCACATCTTATCAGACCGTCTGATGGTTCACTGACACACTGTTTATGGCCTGGAATGTGCATGCAGATGTGTAGGTGTATATAGTGCAGGTATACAAGGACATTCAGAATAATGGGGGGGAGAGAGTTGTAGGATACATGTTTTAGGGCAGTGTTTCCTAACCAGGGTGCCTCCAGCTGTTGCAAAACTACAACTCGCAGCATGCCCGGACAGCCTTCGGCTGTCCGGGCATGCTGGGAGTTGTAGTTTTGCACCAGCAGGAGACATGCCGATTGGGAAACGCTGGTTTAGGGAGTCGCAAAAGCGTCACCAAATGTATTACATTCATGCAAGCAGCACTGATAAATTTGGCGTAGCATGCTAAGCAGACTCCAAATATCTTTCGGCCAGTATACATGCACATCAATATTTTGCGCCAAAACCGGTGCACGTCTTTAGCACATGTGGCACATTTCATGATTACTCTTTGCTGGAAAAATAAAACACCTAGTAAAAACGGCACAAAGCGTTTTTTCGCCATTATGTTTGCCTCGTTTGAGTCAGAGTTGGCATCTCTCTTATGGTGTCCTAAAATGGCACATTGCATGGCAGACGCTTATTGCTATCGTAACCAGGCTCAAGGGGGGAGGTACCATAGTGGCAGACCATGTGCCCGGAAAGGGGGGGGGGGGGGCGCATTTTATTGGTAAGGCTAGGTTCAGACTACGGAATCTCCTGGCAGAAAATTTCCGCCCGGAGATTTCGAGTGCGGCTAGTCGGTGCTAGGACCGCGCGGACACTGCAGTCTCCAATAGACTGCAATGTGTTCCGCACTGATTTCCGGCTGAAGACAGAGCACCGCCTTTCTTCAGGTGGAAATTTCCAAGCGGATTTTCCGTTCACAAATTCCGCTTCACAAATTCCGAAGTGTCAATTTGTGAACGGAAACCCATTCCCTACACTATATATTTTAGCAAGCGGAATTTCCGCCTGCAATTTCAAAGCGGAATTGCAGGTGGAAATTCCGTAGTCTGAACCTAGCCTAAGAATCTGTCTAGAACTCTCTAGGAATCTGCATTGTCAGAAAATTAATAGAGCAGGGTATTGACCTATGGGTCATGGAAAGGGGCCTTTGGTGGGGTGGGGGGGATCAGATACCATAATAGGAGGCCATTCGCTATTTGCCATCGGTCCCCTTTATTCTATGTAAGCCACTGACCAGGCTGTTAGTCTTAGGCAGGGTTCACACTGCGTAATCTCCAGACGTTTTTTCCGCCGGAGATCCCGCGGGCGGCGCTAAGACCACATAGACTGCATTGCCGTCCCCGTGCACAGCAATTCAATTCCGAGTGGATCTTTTGGCGGCTCGGCTCAGAAATGCATTGGTATCTATGGGGATGGCAATGCAGTCCGCGCGGTCCCAGCGCGGCCCACTGCCTCTCCAGCGCTCCAGAGATTCCACAGTGTGAACCCGGCCTTACAAGAGGCGATGACTATGCCAAACACAGGAGATTCACACAACTATTGGCTATGACCACGTGGGACCGTTCTTTCATGGTACAAGTGGTCTGTCAAGGATGATCGAATTTAGATCATTCACAAAAGAGCAATAGTTTACTCCAATGCCACAATTGGAAGTGACCCCCCCCCCCCAATAAATATTTATGGGCCACTATAGGTGCACGGTCTATCTCAATAGGTGATGTTGGTATGACGCCTAAAAGCAAGGTCTCAGTGTCCCATTGTGACACCATATGGTTCCGTAGCTTCTGTCTAATGATGGCGATATGATAAAATATTAAATATCCTTCTCCTTGGTTAATGCTATGAGTCATTCTCCTGCTGCGCCGCTGTTGTCAATACTGTATATAAATGTGCTCGGCTTCCTAGGTGAGTGATTTCGATAGTAGAGATAGGAAGAAAACTAGTTCCTGACCTTAGCACCTTTATGTCCAATAAATCAAGTCCGGCGATGCTGGATCGGGCATAGGATGTCTTGAGGTCTGACAAGAAAATGATTAAACTCTATGGCATTTGCTAGCAGGTCTGATAAGAAGCAAGGTTGCTAGCAATAGATCTGTGATTTTTGATCCATGCTATTGATTTGTGGTGTATATGTTAGTACCATGGAGCGGTGCCCTAGTGTATCAACAACCTATGTATATTGTATATGGGCATCCTTAAAGACAGACTGAGGGTCCTAATTGGACCCTGGGCTGTTTCCACATACAAGACGATGCTTAAAGGGATACTCCGCCCTAGGGCATGGCGGTATACCGGTTCATACCGAATACCAAATTTTTTGGGCTGCCCGATATGAATTTTCCCCCATACCGCAATTCCGGTTTGGCCCCTCCCCCTCGGGAATGTATTATCAGCCCAGCGCAGCACTGTCCCCACAACGGGGAACTAATCCTATGTGACCCGCCAGCACTGTTCTGCCCCCCCCCCAATTAATGATCAGCCCAGCGGGGTACTACTCACAGATGTCACCTTCAAGCACTGCCCTCCTCTTTGTTGGGGGCCGCCGGGCGCTGGAACTCTATACTGTACACCAGTGGTCTCCAACCTGCAGACCTCCAGATGCTGCAAAACTACAACTCCCATCATGCCCGGACAGCCAACGGCTGTCCGGGCATGCTGGGAGTTGTAGTTTTGCAACAGCTGGAGGTCTGCAGGTTGGAGACCACTGTTGTACGCTGTATCCCTATGCCCAGGCTGCAAAAGATACAGAAAATAAACTTTAAACTCACCTACGTCAGGGCCTTACGCTGGGGACTGGAACGCCGGACAGCCGTCAGCCTATCACCGGCCAGAGCGATGTCCTGCCCCTGCCAGTGATAGGCTGAGCCCACTGTCATGTAAGGAGCTCTGGCCGGCTTCTTACATGACAGTGGGCTCAGCCTATCACTGGCAGGGGCAGGACATCGCTCTGGCCGGTGATAGGCTGACGGATGTCCGGCGTTCCAGTCCCCAGCGTAAGGCCCTGACGTAGGTGAGTTTAAAGTTTATTTTCTGTATCTTTTGCAGCCTGGGCAGAGGGATACAGCGTACAACAGTGGTCTCCAACCTGCAGACCTCCAGCTGTTGCAAAACTACAACTCCCAGCATGCCCGGACAGCCGTTGGCCGTGCCAGCGGCCCCCAACAAAGAGGAGGAGGGCAGTGCTTGAAGGTGACATCTGTGAGTAGTACCCCGCTGGGCTGATCATTAATTGTGGGGGGGGGGCAGAACAGGGCTGGCCGGTCACATGATTTGGGGGGGGGGGGGGGGCGCCGAACACCGCGCGCGGGTCACATGATTGGGGGGGGTGATATACTGTTATATACCGTGGAACCGCCGTAAGTTAAAAAAAATATTGTGATACACATATTTGGTCATACCGCCCAGCTCTACTCCGCCCCTAGACATCTTATCCCCTATCCAAAGGATTGGGGATAAGATGTCTGATCATGGGGATCCCGCCACTGAGGACGCCTGCAATCTCTGCTGCAATCACTTTGCTCCATGCCGGATGACTGGCGATGCGGGGCGGAGGCTCGTGACGTCATGGCTGGGCCCAGCTTGCGACGTCAACCCTTAATGCAAGTCTATGGGAGGGGGTGTGACCGTGACTTCACAAGCGGGGTGCGGCCATGACGTCACAAGCCTCCAGCGCTGCACACGACGCTCTAAATGAACGCCAGACATCTTATCCCCTATCCTTTGGGGCGGAGTAACCCTTTAAGAAAGGGGTTCCCTCACCCCCCACTGCTTTTTCTCATGTATGCTGCAGTCTGTATTGATCATCAAATATATCAGGTTAAAAAGTGTAAATCAGAATTCTCTCCAATCTCCTCACTGGTTCCTTTCATTGGGAAGTCTGTGGTTTTGGAAGAGACTCTACAGCAGATTGGCACTTTAATATGCTGCAAATTCCTTACCCTCATTAAATGGGGCTAATCTTTGTGTGCTAACCCAAACCCAACCTCTTTTATTGACTTCTCCATGTTCTTCAAGCTCAGTTTGGAATCCTACAAGGCTCTCTAGGTCCAATCAGGAATTCTGCTTGGAGATTCCGTCGGAGCAGCACCAGCTAAATCCTTCGGCGTTAGGACCATGTGGACCTGAGCCATCACAATTGACAGCAATGTAGTTCGCGCACAATTCCGCTAAAAGAATAAACATGTAAACTGAAATTTTGCAGTGTGAAGGGGTCAGCAGAAGAACCATTCACACCAATGTTTAGGTTCATGCAACAGAATTCCTGAGCACAAATCCACGTTCAGAAATTCCATAGTGTATACGTACCCTTAATAAGAACAATTCACTGGGCCCTGGCCCTTCACAAGCATAAATACTCTACTACACTGCTCTCTGGGCATGCTGGGAGTTGAAGTTTTGCAACATTTGGAGGACCACAGTTTGAGACCACTGTCCGTAAGTGTATTATACCCTGGTCAGGTTGTAGATAATGATTATCAACCTTCTTAATTCCATTTTTCCCATTCCATCATAAGAGCAAATTGGAATACAAGACAGACACTAATGGTGCCCAGTGGACCCAATTGGTCTATAATGGAACCTCAAATGTTAGTGAGCAGAACCTAGTAATCTTTTCTGTTTTTTGAAACCAAGAGACAAATGTTATTAAAGAAAAAGAAGGAAGAAGGGAAGGGAATGGGAGAAGATCTTCAGTTAGAAGCCATGGCGGAAATTTTGTGAACAAAGTATTAGGGTACGTTCACACGGCGGATTTATTTGTGGGTTTCCTGCTGCGTATTTGAAAGGGGACGGGCTTTTCTCGGCTGTCCGCAGCAGATTTGCCATGGCGGAATTCCGCTGCAGAAAATCTGCCGCAGACCCTACAGACTTCAATGGGGCTTGTGGTGGTTTTTCCACAGCGTAAATTCTGCTGCGGACAGCCGAGAAGAGCCCGTCCCCCTTTCAAATACGCAGCAGGAAACCCGCAAATAAATCCGCCCGTGTGAACGTACCCTTAGGGTATATAGTATTCCCACAATTTCTGCTTGCGGAATTCCACCTCAAATTAAAGCCCTTAGACTTCCATAGGATTCCGCATTCCCATTCACACCTCTAAATTTCCGCTTGCGGAATTCTGCAAGTGTAAATTCAGAAGTGTGAATGGGAGTGCGGAATCCCATAGAAGTCTATGGCCTTTAATTTGAGGTGGAATTCCGCCATGTGAATAGACCCTTTAGGAATTGTTGATGAATTATTATGGTCAGCAAATGAAGCAAATCTGCGATCTTCTTCTTGGCACAGAATTTGATGCAGAATTTGAAAACTCAATCTGAAGGCGGATCAGTAGTACTACAACCACCAGTGGCTGGCTCTCAATTCTCCTTTAGAAAATTCCACCCAAAAATTCTTTGTCAATTTCGCTCCAAAAAAATAAAGTCCCATTGACTTCAACAGGCTTTTACCCGTGGATTCTGCAAGAAGAAGGAAAACGTTTAATCTTCTGTCGGAATACGATTCTGCGTCGGAATTTTGTTCACAGAAATTCCTCAGTGTGAACAGAACGGCGGAAAGACCATTAAAGGAGTTATCCAGGAAAAACTTTTTTCTTATATATCAACTGGCTCCAGAAAGTTAAACAGATTTGTAAATTACTTCTATTAAAAAAATCCTAATCCTTTCAGTACTTATGAGCTTCTGAAGTTGAGTTGTTCTTTTCTGTCTAAGTGCTCTCTGATGACACGTGTCTCGGGAACCGCCCAGTTTAGAAGAAAATCCCTATAGCAAACCTCTTCTAAACTGGGCGGTTCCCGAGACACATGTCATCAAAGAGCACTTAGACAGAAAAGAACAACTCAACTTCAGAAGCTCATAAGTACTGAAAGGATTAAGATTTTTTTAAGTTGATATATATAAAAAAAAGTTTTTTTCTGGATAACACCTTTAAAGTCAATGGTACTTTCACTCAAGAATTGGAGCGGAACACTGGTGCGGAATTACGCAAGTAAATTCCTTGTCAATTGCTCAGTGTGAACATCCACCCTTTATGGTCAGTGAACCAGAACTTAGCTGTCATGTTGCAACATTATTTCTCTGTGAGGTTTTACCAGCGCAAGTAATAAAAGAGGTCCAACTTCTCAAGGGCTAATAAGGCCATGTTCACATGGCGGAAAATGTGCGGAATGTCCACCCAGAAAACACAAGTGGATATTCCGCACATTTGCCTTACCAAGGTGGGTGCTAGGACCGCTCAAAAATGTGCAGTCTCATAGACGGCAATGCATTTACGATCGGATTCCACAGAAAGAATAGACAAGTCTTCTGCGGAAATTCCACCGTGTGCACAGTGCAGCAGAATCCCATTGGTATCAATGGGACTCTGCTGCTACCGACATTCTGCACAAGTTCTCCTCGTGTCAACATGGCCTTATAGGACAAATTTATGGATCTTTTATTTATTTTTTTTCTAGTTTTTACCATCCTATTTCTCCATTAAATATTTATAATAATTCTATTGTTTATTTATGTATTTATAAAATTATAATTATTTATTTTATTTATTCATTCATTTGTATCTAATATTAGTAGAACTTAATTAAATTAAAGGGGTACTCCGGTGATAACCTTTTTTTCTTTTAAATCAACTGGTGCCAGAAAGTTAAACATATTTGTAAATTACTTCTATTAAAAAATCTTAATCCTTCCAGTACTTATTAGCTGCTGAATGCTACAGAGGAAATTCCTTTCTTTTTGGAACACTGATGACATCACGAGCACAGTGCTCTCTGCTGACATCTCTGTCCATTTTAGCAACCGTGCATAGCAGATGTATGCTAAGGGCAGCATGGTGGCTTAGTGGTTTACACTGC
Source organism: Hyla sarda (assembly GCF_029499605.1). Classification (NCBI taxonomy): domain Eukaryota; kingdom Metazoa; phylum Chordata; class Amphibia; order Anura; family Hylidae; genus Hyla; species Hyla sarda. The sequence goes on along the minus strand of NC_079199.1, from coordinate 24,723,160 downwards.
TGCCTTGCAGTGCTGGGGCCTTGGGTTCAAATCCCACTAAGGACAACAATAAATAATAAATAAAGACTTATTATTATTATTATAACGTCAGCAGAGAGCACTGTGCTCGTGATGTCATCAGAGAGCTCAGTGTTCCAAAAAGAAAATAATTTCCTCTGTAGTATTCAACAGCTAATAAGTACAGGAATGATTAAGATTTTTTAATAGAAGTAATGTAAAAATCTGTTTAACTTTCCGGAGCCAGTTGATTTAAAAGAAAAAAGGTTTTCACCGGAGTACCCCTTTAAGCACATTTTCGGGTAACCACATTTCACCCTTATTTAGAAAATCCTTACAGTACAGCAGAGTTTCCCAACCAGGGTACCTCCAGCTGTTGCAAAACTACAACTCCCAGCATGCCCGGACAGCCGAAGGCTGTCTGGGCATGCTGGGAGTTGTAGTTTTGCAACAGCTGGAGGCTCCCTGGTTGGGAAACACTGATATAATGCGGTATTTCCCAACCAGGGTGCCTCCAGCTGTTGCAAAACTACAACTCTCAGCATGCCCGGACAGCCAAAGGCTGTCCGAGCATGCTGGGAGTTGTAGTTTTTCAACAGCTGGAGGCACCCTGGTTGGGAAACTCTGCTGTACTGTGTATTTATTTTTCTCTGGGATTTCTATGCTCTGCTGTCCGGCTATGCTGGGAGTTATAGTTTTGCAACAGCTGGAGGCACCCTGGTTGGGGAAACTGCTGTACAGTGTATCTGTATTTATTTTTCTCTGGGATTTCTATGCTCAGGCACTCAACAGGAATAGATACAATGTATCCCTAGAGATAGGATTTGTATCTTCTTCTGTTGCAGAATGTCTCTGGACTGTGACATCACTAATGTGTTGTGTTTTTTTTTATTTTTTCTTCTCTTTTTTTTTTTTTCCGTTTCCTTTTTGTTACCATTTTATTTATTTATTTATTTATTTATTTTTTCAATCCATGAGTCAGACAAGCTGAAAGTATCACTAAATCCGCAGGCTTCTGTAAACCACAAAGCAGAAATCAAGGTCTAACTGCAGTGATTTACAGCGAGAAAAAGCAGGAGAGGGAAATATTTAAAGACACAAGAATAAATAATAAGAAGAAATGAGTCTCTTATGGGTGCAGGGCCCTAAGCATATAGACCAGTGTTTTCCAACCAGGGCGCCTCCAGCTGTTGGAAAACTATAATTCCCCACATGCCCGGACAGACTTCAGGCAAACAGGGTGCCTCCAGCTGTTTTAAAACTACAAGTGCCAGCATGCCCAGACAATTTTTGGACAAGCGCTTGTCCTCAGTTTGTGTGTGATTATTGCAGCTCAGTTCTTTTGAAGTGAATAAGGGTACGTTCACCTGGTGGAATGTTCGGCCAGAAAATTCTGCACGGTGCGGAGAACATACTGGCGCTAGGACTGTTTGGAACTGAGCCGTTTCCAAAGAAAAGTCAATTCTTTCTGTGGAGGCCGGAATCAGAATTTCGCTGCAGATGTTACCGCTGCGGAAATTCCACTTTGTGCAGGGTGCAGCAGGATCCAATTGAAAACAATAGGAGTCTGCTGCAACTGAACTTCCGAGCAGAATTTCTTTGCGGGATTCCGCTCGGAAATTCCACCGTATGAACATCTACCCTAAGGCTGGGTTCACACCTGGTGTATACGCAGCGTATTTCACGCTGTGCAAAATTTGCCGCAGCAGCAGGAAATACGCTTTCCCTCTGCTTGTAGTGAGTTTTGGAGGCGGGGCCATGTGCCGGCGTGACTGTGACACGTGGCTCCGCCTCCAAAACTCACTGCTCACATAGGGCAGCCGCTGGAAAGCCCTGTGTGTATAGGGAGCGAGGAATACACAGCGTATTTCCCGCTGCTGGCGCAAATTTTGCGCTGCGTATACACCAGGTGGGAACGCACCCTAAAGCAGAGTTGTTATAGCACAGCAACCTGAGAACAGGTGTGGCGCTGTTTTTGCAAGAAAGCAGCTACAGATGAAGCCATGGATATCTTGAATGCATTAAAGGGGTACTCTAGTGGGAATTTTTTTTTTTTTAAATCAACTGATGCCAGAAACTTAAACAGATTAATTCTTCCAGTACTTATCAGCTGCTGTATACTACAGAGGAAGTTGTGTAGTTCTTTTCTGTCTGACCACAGTGCTCTCTGCTGACACCTCTGTCCGTGTCAAGAACTGTCCAGAGCAGGAGAGGTTTGCTATGGGGATTTTCTCCTGCTCTGGACAGTTCCTGAGACAGACAGAGGTGTCAGCAGAGAGCACTGTGGTCAGACTGAAAAGAAATTAAAAAAGAAAAGAACTTCCTGTGGAGCATACAGCAGCTGATAAGTAGTGGAAGGATTAAGATTTTTTAATAGAAGTAATTTACAAATCTGTTTAACTACCCCTTCAATCCAACACAGCTATTGCTGATAATGAGGATGATTTTTATTATAATGTCCTTTTGTTCCAGAAATTGAAGAGTAATGTCAAATTGTAGGTTTGTGCAATGCATTAGGATAATGTATTTTCAACTACAGGAGTGCAGTACAATATCTTAATGCACCAGGGATCAATATGACACTGACTAGACCTGTTTTTTATTAATTTTTTTTTAAAGCCGGTTAAAGGGGTTATCCAGGAAAAAAGTTTATATATATATATATATATATATATATATATATATATATATATATATATATATATATATATATATATCTCTATATCTATATCTATATCTATATCTATATCTATATCTATATCTATATCTATATCTATATCTATATATATATATATATATATATATATATATTAACTGGCTCCAGAAAGTTAAACAGATTTGTAAATTACTTCTATTAAAAAATCTTAATCCTTTCAGTACTTATGAGCTTCTGAAGTTGAGTTGTTCTTTTCTGTCTAAGTGCTCTCTGATGACATGTGTCTCGGGAACCGCCCAGTTTAGAAGAGATTTGCTATGGGGATTTGCTTCTAAACTGGGCGTTTCCCGAGACAGGTGTCATCAGAGAGCACTTAGACAGAAAAGAGCAACTCAACTTCAGAAGCTCATAAGTGCTGAAAGGATTAAGATTTTTTAATAGAAGTAATTTACATATCTGTTTAACTTTGTGGAGCCAGTTGAGATATATATATATATAAATTTTCCTGGATAACCCCTTTAATAAGGAGGGTGCCCCATTTAGTATCTCAGCAAGATTAGATAGCTGTAATTAAGTTTATCTTGCTCTAGAGCAGTGGTCTCCAACCTGCGGACCTCCAGATGTAGCAAAACTACAATTCCCAGCATGCCCGGACAGCGGTTGGCTGTCCGGGCATGCTGGGAGTTGTAGTTTTGCAACATCTGGAGGTCCGCAGGTTGAAGACCACTGCTCTAGAGGATCCAACATGTCAGCGCAGTACATCAGTGGTCTCCGAACTGTGTTCCTCCAGATGTTGCAAAACTACAACTCCCAGGGGGGGTGCACAGTTTGTAGACCACTGCTGTACATGAACAGCCTTTTGATATCAATTGTCACCATGTAATACATTATTTCTCCTAAGATTCCCCTGCAAGAACAATAAACACTTACTAAGAGTGGAGTCACATGTGCTGTATTGTGCTGCTGTGTAGCAAAATCCGCTGCAGCAAAATATGGCACTTGTGACCCTACCTTTATTGGGATATTACCAGAGATTATGGTTGACTGCTAAGCGACCAAACAGGTCATACGTGGTGAGCCTGCTGTCTGTAATGGAGATTAAAGGGGTATTCTGGAGGGGGAAAAAAATGTTTTCTAATCAACTGTTGCCAGAAAGTTATACAGATTTGTAAAATACTTCTCTATAAAAATCTTAATCCTTCCAGTACTTATCAGCTGCTGCATGCTCCAATGGAAGTTGTGTAGTTCTTTTCAGTCTGGCCATAGTGCTCTTTGCTGACACCTCTGCCCATGTCAGGAACTGTCCAGAGCAGGAGAGGTTGCTATGGGAATTTGCTCCTACTCTGGACATTTCTTGGCAGATGTTTCTGCTGTGGAAATTCCACCGTGTGCACAGTGCAGTAGAATCTCATTGAAATCAATGGGACTCTGCTGCAGCAGAATGTTTTGAGAAAAATATTTCCACGGAATTCCACTTGGAAATTCTGTCATGTGAACATAGCCTTAGAAGGGTACCCTGACAATAAGCTGATCCTAAAGCGCACACTAAGGCTAGGTTCAGACTACGGAATTTCCGCTTTGAAATTGCAGGCGGAAATTCTGCTTGCTAAAATGTATAATGCAGTGAATGGGTTTCCGTTCACAAATTCACACTTCGGAATTTTTTAAGCGGAATTTGTGAACGGAAAATCCGCTTGGAAATTTCCGCCTGAAGAATGGCGTTGCTCTGATTCAGTCAGCACTGGCCGCACTCGGAATCTCCGGGTGGAAATTTTCTGCCCGGAGATTCCGTAGTCTGAACCTAGCCTAAGGGTACGTTCAGATGAGCGGATTTTCGCAGCGGATCAGCTGCTGAAGGACCTCTGTATTCTGTCTTTACATGTGCCTGCTCGGAGCGGCAATACGCCACTACGTGCAGACACACTGAAAGGATGTGCGAGTCGCCGCGCATGCGCTGTGTACTCTCACACATCTCGGCCGTCCCCCCTGCTCAATGAGCTAGGCCGAGAGCTGCCGCAATGTGTGAGTATACTGCGCATGCGTGCGGCAACTCACATCGCACTGCGTCTACTCGTATCGGAGTATTGCCGCTCCGAGCAGGCACATGTGAAGGCAGAATACAGAGGTCCTTCAGCGGTGGATCCGCAGCGAAATCCACTGCGAAAATCTGCTCGTCTGAACGTACCCTTAGGGTCTATTCACACGGCGGAATTTCTGCTTGCAGAATTCCGCCTCAAATTAAAGCCCATAGACTTCTATGGAATTTCGCACTTTCATTCACGCTTTTGAAATTCCTCTTGCGGAATTCGGCGAGTGGAATTTCAGAAGTGTGAATGGGAGTGCGGAATCCTATAGAAGTCTATGGGCTTTCATTTAAGGGGGAATTCCGCAAGCGGAAATTGCGCTGTGTGAATAGACCCTTACAGGGACTCCCAGCAATCTGTGGACAAAAAAACCTGTCAGTAAGAGTGCATTCACACTATGGAGTTTACGAGTAGAGAAATTCTGCTTGGAAATTCTGGTGCAGCAGCCTCCTGTTGTTTTCTACCGTTCACACTGCTCAATTTCCACAGCGGAAAATTCTGCCATAGACTCCGCCGAAAGAATGAACAGGTTAATTATTTTGGCGAAATCCACTCTGATATGCATTGCCGTCTATGGTGATGCCAAAAGTCGGCGCTTGGGTTGTATACAATGGACAACTCCCTTCTAGTTTAATGTTTTTTACTTTTCTTTTAGGTGAATCTATATTCACTTATTACAATCAAATCAATTGCTATGTTTTATTTGGAGTGTGGTAGGAGAGCACAGTATCCAGCGGAAACCCATGCAGATAAAGGGAGAACATACAAACTCTTTGTAGATGTAAGCTGCATCCTAACCCAGGACCCCAGTCCTGCAGGGCAACAGTGTTAAAGGGGTACTCCGGCCAAATACTTCTTATCTCCTATCTTTTGGATAGGGGATAAGATGTCTGATCGCGGGGGGCCCGCCTTGGCGGGCCCCCCGCAATCAGACATCTTATCCCCTATCCAAAAGATAGGGGATAAGATGTCTTTGGCCGGAGTACCCCTTTAACCACTGAGCTGCCATGCTTTCCCATACAGCTTGGATTTCATGACTTCAGTGTCTGACTAGTGATGGGAGTTCTGTATGGACTTGTTGGTTGGGAGGGTAGAATTACCAGTAACACCAGATAGAAGTGGGTTGTGCTGTTATATCAAACTGTTGCAATTTATAGGTTTATTATTCACTTTTTGTGGTAGGTGTTTCAAGCTATTGTTCTCCCATACTACCCCCACTACCCCCATCAGTATTACCCCCACTCCCCCCTTCCCCCCCCCCCCAAATAACACTGTACTGTAGCTTAAAAGGTCAGTGTTACTTCCAAATACTTTGACATGTTTGACATGCAAAATTTTGATCTGTCAAGGTCTCAGTAGTGAGAAGCCCACTGATTGCTAGATTACTTCTCACTGCTCGTTCTAGTAATTGGTAGTGTTGCTCGAGAATATTTGCAATTCGAATTTTATTCGCGAATATCGCATATTCGCGTATTTGCGAATATTCGCGAATATAGCACTATATATTTGCAATTACGAATATTCGTTTTTTTTCTTCTTCACAGTACACATCACAGTGATCACCCCTCTCTGCTTCCAGCTTGTGCGGTGTAAAGAAAGCTCTAATAATACTGTGTGAGACTGGCATACGAATTTTCGCATATGCAAATATTTGCATATGCTAATTTTCGCACATGCGAATTTTTGCTTATGTTAATCTTCGCATATGCTAATTTTCTCATATGCGAACTTTCGGTTATGCAAATTTTCGCATATTTCGCATAAACGCGAATATTACGAATATGCGAATTTAGCAAATATATGACTAATATCGCGAATTCGAATATGGCCTATGCCGCTCAACACTAGTAATTGGTGGGAGTCTGATTGCACACTTCCACAACGCCCACCGATCAAATCTTTTGATGTCTCTACGTGTCTTAAAGTAGTCATCTAGTGATAAATAATTTATCCCCTATCCAAAGGATCGGGCATGTTATAGATTGCGGGGGGACCCCCTCCGCGCTTTGAACTTAGAGGATGCGCGCAGGCTTCCTGGCCTCACACGCCGGCCCCGGTGTGAGGTAGGACTGCCCTGCACTTTATTCACTTTATTCTTTTTCGGGGTGGGAAGCGGGTTGCGTGGCAGTGGGTTGCGTTGCGGCGGGTTCGGGGTAGCTGCATGTGCGCCAGCTGTTTTCACCACAGTGTGCCTTAAGTTGTTTCCCCACTACAACTCCCAGCACTCCCTGACAGCCAATAGATGTCAGGGCAAGCTGGGAGTTGTAGTGGTTAAACAGCTGGAGGCACACTGTATAGGTGAACTAAGGGCGAAAGTGTCGGCCCCAGCAGGCATCAGTGATGTTGTGCCTGCTGGGGAAGTCTGCCTGGTAGTGAGCACACTACCAGGCAGACAAAAAGCCATTTTTAATCTAGTAAAAAATAAATAAAGGCAGGGAGGGGGTTAGGGATAGATGGGCAATAGGCAGGGACAGAAAAAAAAAAGGATGGTGGGAGCTACTCTTTAATTTGTATAACCTATTTTTATACGCACCACATTGGCACTCCTAGGCAGAGCCGCAGAATCATGTGGTCATATTCCCTATAATTACAGCTGTGTGCCTACTCCTATTCCCAATAGGGTTCTGCAGCTGGCTGTGAAGAGGTTAAAGTATCGCACAAGGGCGCTTGGAGGTGAGGTGCTTGCCCTCATTGGCGAACCATAAATTACTACCGTTCCATTACTTTTATTACCGCATGCTGCTACCTACTTGGCTGGTTTGACCAAGGTCTCCTGTCTACTTGTGCTATGACTGTGCATTCACTTTATTAATTTTCTGGCGATGCCAGATCAAAGACTATATATATTTTTTTTTCTTGAGGGCGAACATAACCCGGGGTTGTCAATTAAAACCCTTATCTTTTCTTCTTTTTGTTACGGAATAATCGTGATAAATCTTGGCAGGGAATGTGATTTGCTTCCCAGTAATTAGAACTTTCATAGACTCCTGTCAGTCTCATTAGTGCGACTAGTAGCTACAGAATATGTCGTTATGCGGATGGTTCTGCTCATAACATCTAGCATAGCAATGCAACGGTATATGTCAGTCAGGTAGAGTGTATATATGCCAGTGTTTTCCAACCAGTGTGCCTCCAGCTGTTGCAAAACTACAGCTCCCAGCATGCCCGGACAGCCAACGGCTGAGAGTTGTAGTTTTGCAACAGCTGGAGGCACGCTGGTTGGAAAACGCTGTGATATACCAAACTCAGTGCTGCTCTTCATCACCATAAGACAGCATTAGATTAAGGTTGTCTCACTGTATTCATTTATGCTCATTTAAAGGGGAAATCGGGTGCTTAACTGCTGAAAGGGGTACTCCAGTGGAAAACACTTTTTGGCAAAAAAATAAATAAAATCAATTAAACGGATTTGTAAATTACTTCTATTAAAAAATTCTTAAAGGTGTAGTCCATGGCTGAAAAACTTATCCCCTATCCTAAGGATAGGGGATAAGTTTCAGATCACGGGGGGGTCCGACCGCTTGGGCCCCCTGCAATCTCCTGTATGGGGCCCCCTGCGATCTCCTGTATGGGGCCCCCTGCGATCTCCTGTATGGGGCCCCCTGTGATCTCCTGTATGGGGCCCCCTGTGATCTCCTGTATGGGGCCCCCTGCGATCTCCTGTATGGGGCCCCCTGCGATCTCCTGTATGGGGCCCCCTGCGATCTCCTGTATGGGGCCCCCTGCGATCTCCTGTATGGGGCCCCCGGCTCGCTGGCCAGATAGCGGGTGTCGACCACCGCACAAAGCAGCGGTCGACACGCCCCCTAAATACAGCACTATGGCAAAGCTGGAGATTGCCGCAAGCAGCGCTCCGGCTCTGCCATAGAGTTGTATTGAGGGTGCGTGTCAGCCGCCGATTCGTGCCGTGGTCAACACGCCCCCTTCCTGCGGGCTGCTGGGGCCCCGTACATGAGATCGTGGGGGGGCCCCAGCGGTTGGACCCCCCCCCCCCAGCACTGGATATCTTCTTTAAACTTTCCAGGACTTATCAGCTGCTATATGCTCCAGGGGAAGTTGTGGAAGTTCTTTTCAGTCTGGCCACAATGCTCTCTGCTGCCACTTCTGTCCATATCAGGAACTGTCCAGAGCAGGAGCAAATCCCCATAGCAAACCTCTCCTGCTCTGGACAGTTCCTGACTTGAACAGAGGTGTCAGCTGTGATCAGACTGGAAAGAACTATACAACTTCCTCTGGAGCATACGGCAGCTGATAAGTACTGGAAGGACTAAGATTTTAATATAAAAGTAATTTACAAATCTGTTATCTTACTAATTATAACAAAAATAGTTTTTCACCGAAATACCCCTTTAAAGGGGTACTCCGCCCCTAGACATCTTATCCCCTATCCAAAGGATAGGGGATAAGATGTCAGATCGCCGCAGTCCCGTTGCTGGGGACCCCCGGGATTACTGCTGCGGCACTCCGCTCTCATTACTGCACAGAGCGAGTTCGCTCTGTGCATAATGACGGGCGATATAGGGGACGGAGCAGCGTGACGTCATGGCTCCGCCCCTCGTGAAATCACGGCCCGCCCCCTTAATACAAGTCTATGGCAGGGGCGTGACAACTGCCACACCCCCTCCCATAGACTCGTATTGAATGGGGCGGGCCGTGACGTCACGAGGTCGGGGAACACTGTCTTTAGTGTCCCAATCCTATACAGCATCATCAGTGTGGAAATTAAACCAATTGGCTGCAAATGGACTATATAAATGTGCCGGCATCTCGAAGAGAAAGAAAAGCCCTTAAGGGTAGGGTCACACGTAGTCACACTGCAGATGAGCGCTGACGAGTGATCCACCCTCCAAACCTTACTGAACACACGGCTGCTGCTGGATAGCCCTGTGTGTTTGCACATAGAAGATCCGCAGCTTATTACCTACAGAGTATGTTCATCCTCCCCAGTGATCCTTGGCTTTACCTTCTGCACTCTACAGGACTTGGCATTCACCATTCTACAGGACTTTGCATTCACTGTTCTACAGGGCTTGGCTTTCACCGCTCTATAGGGCTTGGCTTTCACCGCTCTATAGGGCTTGGCTTTCACTGCTCTATAGGGCTTGGCTTTCACTGCTCTATAGGGCTTGGCTTTCACCGCTCTACAGGGCTTGGCTTTCACCGCTCTACAGGGCTTGGCTTTCACCGCTCTACAGGGCTTGGCTTTCACCGCTCTACAGGGCTTGGCTTTCACCGCTCTACAGGGCTTGGCTTTCACCGCTCTACAGGGCTTGGCTTTCACCGCTCTACAGGGCTTGGCTTTCACCGCTCTACAGGGCTTGGCTTTCACCGCTCTACAGGGCTTGGCTTTCACCGCTCTACAGGGCTTGGCTTTCACCGCTCTACAGGGCTTGGCTTTCACCGCTCTACAGGGCTTGGCTTTCACCGCTCTACAGGGCTTGGCTTTCACCGCTCTACAGGGCTTGGCTTTCACCGCTCTACAGGGCTTGGCTTTCACCGCTCTATAGGGCTTGGCTTTCACCGCTCTACAGGGCTTGGCTTTCACCGCTCTACAGGGCTTGGCTTTCACCGCTCTACAGGGCTTGGCTTTCACCGCTCTACAGGGCTTGGCTTTCACCGCTCTACAGGGCTTGGCTTTCACCACTCTACAGGGCTTGGCTTTCACCGCTCTACAGGGCTTGGCTTTCACCGCTCTACAGGGCTTGGCTTTCACTGCTCTACAGGGCTTGGCTTTCACCAGTACTCACTAGTCCCCTGAGCAGTCCACCTTTTATAGATAAGCAGGAGTGAGGGCCTGATCAGCCAATAACCGGTTAGGATGGGACCCTGATATCGCAAGGGGTCCGAGCGGTTGGACTCCCCTCAATCAGACACTTATCCCCTATGGGGATACGTTTTTTTTCCCCTAGATAAAACAACAACATCAGAAACCTTCTCCACCATCTACAACGGAGACCAAGCACAACTAAACCACATCCTTAATCATCACGTGAAATACTCTTCTTTCCGACCAGATTTCCACAAGACCATCTCTCTGTTAATTCCTAGGTGCGGTGTTCTTGTAATTCTTATTTTATATGCAACAGGGATGCACTTTAGTAATTGCTAACTTTTGTCTCACGAAATTCATTATCTTCCTTCTTAGGAAAATAATATTCTTTTAAGCTGACTGTAAAATTGTAAAGCTACAAAAAAGGAGAAATGTTAAGACAACATAAAAGGTATAAGCAGCAGAAATGCAGACGGTCCTTTTTACAATTTTTTTTTTGTACCTGACGCATGGAAATATCAAACGTCCTTTGTGGAAAGTGCCGATGTTATTCTGAGAAGAAAGATAATCAGTTTATTATTCTAGGATCAATGGACGCATTGACTGCGATTTCATCACGTAACACCAGATTATTATTTTTTTTTAGTTCATACATTCATTTATATAAAATCATCTTAAAGGGGTATTCCATTAATTTTATTTTATTTGACTATGCTACAGGGGCTGTAAAGTTAGTGAAGTTCATAATATAGTGTCTGTACCTGTGTTTGATGATCATCTTGCAATTCTTATGTGATCTTTGCCCTGATGTTCATTTTTACCAGCGAAACAGTGTTGTCTCAGGTTTTCCCAGGTTGCAATGTGGCCCGAGACATTAAATCACTAGTCAAGTGCTGAAAGGGAGCCTGTCCTTCTTCAATGAGTGGGGTGAACACTAGGAGGAGTGAAGATCATTCTCCACAGGGTTGCAGGGAATTGTCCCAGGTGTGCTGTAATGGGTGGCGTGACTGATGTGTGGGAGGGACAAAAGTGACCTCACACTTACAAACAAGGGATCTTGGGACTTGGGGTTGGAAGGAGGGAACTCCAACAGGAAATGATAATTTCACAAAAAGAAAGCAGCAGTATTATGGTGGTCTCACAACATAGCCATTTAGCCCCAAGACAAGCTCAGGTCCTTCGTAGCATGTCCATTACTGTCTGGCAGGCAAGTACTAAAGTCACCTTATGGTGGATAACCCCTTTAAGCATCCTTTTACAGTTCCTCTCCAGTTTATGAACTAGATAAGTGTTTTCCAAACAGTGTGCCTACTCCTACTCTGGACAGTTCCTGATATGGACAGAGGTGTCAGCAGAGAGCACTTTTGCCAACGGTTGGCTGGGCATGCTGGGGGTTGTAGTTTTGCAACATCTGGAGGTCCACAGCGTTGGGACCACATAGAAAACCCAGAAACTAGGGACCCCTTCTTTTGTAACATGTGCACGCAAAGCCATTATAGACTGAAAAAAATATATGAGTGTTCTAGGTCTTAGTGGCTGCTGTTGATGTTGTTTTATTCCCATTTTTTTGTTTGTTTCAAGATTTAGTGTTCCTTTTAAGATCCAATACACCGCCTTATTATCAGTGCTGTGGATATATTGCAGATGTTGGTGACAGCGAGTGAATAATAAGCCCCCTGTTGCTTTAGTCAGGTTGCCATTCTTAACCATAATCTCTAGGTTTATTCCCCGAGGAACACATTAAGGATCAGTCCTCATCACCTCTTGACAGTGCATGGCATGAAGCAGCAGAGAGATGCCGGTGGTGCCCAGCTGTAAACTGTAGGTATTCATTCCTCAGTCCACCCACGACATTAAATGCATAGGCCTCCTGTCATTTCAATGGAGGGGGATGGGATCCCGGGGCCTCTGTTTCTGTAATATCCTAATGAGCTACTTTCCTGTCGATGGCAGAAACCCAACAAACTGAAACAGTAACACTCAGCATGGTATTTCACATTGTGCTCCTACATAGACTCTGTACAAGAGAAAGTGTTCGCTGTATAATTAAAAGAAGAAAAACATGTAATAAAATGCTCAACAATTAACTCCAGTTAGATATGAATATTCTCACATCACTTCCCATCCATGTGTGGTGTCCCGGTATTGTATTGTATACCGTACCTAGTGTGGTGGTCCTCAAAGTCAGAGTGACTACACTCAGGTAGGGTCCCCCAGGTGGGACAGCCCCTAGTCCCCTCTTCTCTACTCTAATTCTATACTGTTAATACATGTATATATTTAGTAATAATGTATAGTACTTACCTTGTTTAGCGTCGCAGGACCTTCGGTCATGTGACCATGTTACTATCCTCTATGGTATGTTGGAGGACCTTTGGAGGTCCTTGGGTCACTTGTTACCCATAATCCTTTGTAATGGTGATTGACACACGTATTGGACCAATTGGCTCTAGTCCAGCCCCTGCCCATATAAGGGAGCTGTAGCCAATTATTGCTCTCTTGTGTTGCTGCTCTCGTGGATGCCGGACTAGCAGGACGGATCTGCGCAACTTGCAAAGACACGCTAGGCCTGAAAACCTACCGACCTCAGCTGAACTTAAACCGTGAGCTCTAATCTACCCCCGCTAAAGCTAGCGTGACTACTGGACTGCAATTAAATCCCCTAAATCCAGTGGAACAGCGCATATTATCCTAAAGACTCTAAACTACTAAAGTCCCAACCTTTGTCAATCTCCAAAGAAAGCTTGCATGTATAGCAACTGTTCCAGTTATGAAGCTTGCATAAAATCTTCAGCAAAAGTTACAACTGTTTCAGCAAACTCTCCGGTTGTGGACATTCCATTATTATCTACCTCCGATAGGCTCTTGGGAAGGGTGGCGGTAGGACAAGCATTACTGAGGAGCCCTCACCTTGGCGTCACGAATAGCAAGGGTTAACAAGCACCCTTTAGTCACCGCACAGCTACACTCCCCATACCCTACTCCCCCAGGCTATCACACATGTTTTTGCTAACAAGATAGTACAGTGATCCCTCAACTTACAATGGCCTCAACATACAATAGTTTCAACATTCAATGTTTTTTTTCTGGACCATTGTAACTTGAAATTGGACTCAACATACAATGTACAGACAGTCCAGATCTGTGAAAAATGTCACAACTTGAGGAACCGACCAATCAGAATGGGCATTTTACTGGTAAATCACCTGTATTACTTAAGTGCATGCACTGACTGGCTGTCTGGTAGCGCCCCCTATCGTACAGGGAGAAACTACAAGTTCTGTACTATTCCTTACCTGTGCCAGGGTTAGCTGCTCCTTTGGACACCAAGTAAGGGCGGCTCCATTTGGAACACTGTGTGTTATGTATAGAACCCTGAAGAAGCTCCTGTCCTTTACAAAAACCATTGTTCCCCCAACCTGGGTGCCTCTAGCTGTTGCAAAGCTACAACTCCCAGCATGCCCGGACAGCCGTTGGCTATGGGATTCCGCAAGCGGAAATTCAGAATTGTGAATGGGAGTGCGGAATCCCATAGAAATCTATGGACTTTAATTTGAGGTGTAATTCTGCCATGTGAATAGACCCTAAGGCTATGTTCACACTGTGGAATTTTTTTGTGCTTCTGCCCAGATTCCTTTCCGCCAAGCTGGCATCGGATTTTTTTCAGATCCCTTGTGGAATGTGCCTGGAATTTGTGCTGAATTTATGCAGAATTTCTTGCATTCAACACTCAGATTTCCGGACGGAATTCAGAGTCCTTTTGACTTCAATGGACTCTGCTGAGGAATTCTGCAAAATCTAGTAACAGGTTCAATGTTTTTTGCAGAATTTCCACAGTGGAAAATCTGCATAGAAAAATTCCAAGTAAAATTTGTTCTCCGATTTCTGCATGGAAATTCTGCTGTGTGAACTTAACCGAAGCCCATGCTACATGTCGTAAAACATGCATGTCCACTCAGAAAATATGGGCTCACATTCCGCACTCTTGAATAATGCAAGGGGAGCTCGGAAATGCGCCCTCTCATAGCATCAATGCATTTCCGAGCAGTATCCGCAGAAAGAGTAGACAAGTCTAGTCTTTCTGCAGACACCAGAATTGGGATTTCTCTGGAAGACACATCTGTTGCGAAAATTCCGGTCCGATCTGTATTGCCCCATACAGTAATAGTGCTCAATTTGTGCCCCCATATAGCAGTTGACCCTATTTTTGTATCCACATATAGTAGTTAGGTCCCCATATAGTTGCTATACCTCTGCATGTGACTCCACACGATTCCCCCTTATAGTTTTTAGGCCCCTCTATATACCCTCACACCGTGCTCTCCTATAGTTGATACTGACTTGAGATAGGACTGAACATTGTTCCAGGTATGCAAAAGGAAAACAATACTAAAGTCAGCTCACCACTTTTGAAGTTCAGTTCATATACATCGGGACCATGTGCAAGGGAGCACGGAAAGATGTACTCGAGACGGTTCTCGAAGGCAAGATTCCAAGCAAAATAGGTGCAATAAAGCTCCACTAAAACCGTAACCTTTAATTAATCTTGTTAAAATCCATGTGCTCAAAACAAACTCTCATAAAAACTAAATGAAACCCTGACTCATTTCGGTTTATCAAAAACCCTATTCATGGTGGGCTGAAGAAGGTTTTTTGATAAATCGAAATGCGTCTTAGTTTCATTTAGTTTTTATGTGAGTTTGTTTTGAGCACATGGATTTTTAACAAGATGAATTAAAGGTTATGATGTTAGGGGAGCTGGATCATACCTGTTCTTGGTAGCTAGTCAAGGTCCTGTAGCTTCTTCCGCCAGGGCATGAACTTCCACCGTGCGTGTGATCCTTGCAGAACGACTGGATAAGACTTGAAATGATAAATTTGTTCTGGGCCTTCCCTCAGAGCTTCTCCACATACCTCGCACCTTTACCACACTTGAGCTCAGCAGCATCTGGGGTTATTCCTCCCCCACTACACTATATTACTAAGAATTTAGGGGTTCCCATTGGGCATACAGGGTCACATGGGCCTGAATTGCTCCTGTATTTTAAAGGTACCAAACATATATAAATTACATATATAGAAATAACATATAACATAATACTTATGAAAATATATTAAACCTCTGATAAAGTGCTTGAACACAATAGGAATAACCAGTCCTTAAGGGGAGCCCAACACCTGTGCCGCAGTCCGGAGCTAAAGGACAGCCTTTGGTGCTGGGACACAACAATAGCTTTGTGTGTCCAATATTGAGCTTGGGGCCTGACTTTTTTTTTTTAAGCAACAACTGATTGACTTTGTAGATATGCCAGATTATGATCTCACCTATTTTCTGCCATTTTATAGTGGAAATAGCCCTAAAAGGCCAAAGGGCAGCGCTGAATTTGCTTTCTGCCATTGGCCGCATGATCATCGTGACTGTTTTAACATGTAGGTCACAAGGCACTATTAGCTAAGTCACTTCAGGTTTCTAATAATACATTATAATGGTCAATTATGTAAATAGAAATCATGACTCATGAAGGTCCACTGAGGCGGCTTGTAGAAGTAATCTGACTGCGTTCAGCCATTTATCCTGAGATCACCCTCAGTGGATAAGGCTACTGTGTGCAATCTGGTAAACCTGCACTGGCAGAACTGCCGGCTGTGTTTACATGCAGGAAGAGGACTGGCTTTGTTTCAGTAAAATGTATCTGCTTAGATGTGGATATCTTGAAATAGCTATTAACAGGTTTGGCAGATATTTGCCACTTAATGCCATTTATACAAATAACAGCAATATTGATCTGTAGTTACTTCCTACAAACACTGTAATGTAAGTGAGCATGGCAAAAAATCTTCTTTCTTTTGTAAAATAATGAAGACAAAAATATTGTTACTTCAGTGTGTGCTGCTACCCTTGGAGTGTGGAGGTTAACACTACCCTGGCGTCACAAACTGTGTCTGTTACTGACAAACACTGCCAGCACACTTCACACCCGTGGTCAGCACAAATGCACCTTTGGTAAGTTATATTACATGGTCTTTCCATACAATGTCTTTGGGCAGTGATCTCGAAGCAGGTGCAGGCTGGATTTTTTTTTTTTTTTTGTTAATTGTCTCGTTATTTAAAATAAAGCCCCCAATGGAGCCTCTGATACAGATGTGAATGACGCCTTATACTCATCTAAAACTGGCCTTTGGGTGTGTTTTCCCCAACTGGGATTTTCTGATGCAATTTTTGAAACCAATGCCAATTATTGAGTTAAAATGTAGAAAAATCTCAGCCTTTTCTTCATTTCTAATACATTCTCAGCTTTAAATTCAATAGAGCATCCTAAAGTTTTACATGATGGCAGTGGCCATTCTGAAGTCATACAGACACAAATATTTATATCCATGGACAGTACAGTAACTCAGTGGTTAGTACATCCCTGGGGTTGTGGATTCAACTCCAACCAAGGGCAACACTCTCCCCCTCCAAAAACATTCTGATAGGGTAATTTTGAATTTAGATGATGAGCCCCAGAGGACAGGGAATGATGTGAGTTATCCCTTTTTTCCTTTTATCTGCAAATATCCAATTTTGTTTTTTTTAATGCAGAGTTTTCAACTGTATATTCTCTTTTGTCACCTAGATGTTACTTTAAAGCATCATTTTGGGTAACCTTTAAGGGTAAGCTAGCCTGTGTACATAAGGAGTTGCTCTATTTATGGCCATTATATAACTTGTATACAGCCTTATTCACCAGTTTTCCCCTCTGCAGACTCAGTCTCTAATTTAGAGTTTTCCCTGAGTGAGTAGGTGGAGACCAGCTGTATACTGTCTCGCATACACTGCACTCAAAGAGAAAAGAGTCCTGTTCCCTCTCCATAGCTGACTCTGAGAAACAGCAGCATGCAGGATATTATAGAGCAGTACCAAACAGTCTAAGCTGTTAATTAAGCCCAGGGTTGAGATCTAATCATGCACTAGCTTGTGTGCTTGTCTGCAATCTCTTTGTTTTTGTCTCAGCCAAGTCAACCCTACCTCCTCTCTCACTAGACATGCATAGGCAGCATGTAATCTGATCTCCCAGTGAACTGCTAATCCATCCTGTAAACAAAAGAAGGGTATTGCACCGATTTCAGCATAAATTAAAATGAAGCAGTAAAGAAGCCTGATATAGCGAGAGAGAAGCATTTTTCTTTAAGATGCAGTTTCTTGTACTGTTGATTTATGCAATATTTGTTGCCTATTTAATGTTAGTAGTACAATGCAAAGTGCACTGCATGCAAAGTGGTTTTGATATTTTTGTTGGTGTTTTTAAATAACAAACAAATGTGTTATATCTAGGTTACATGGCAGCACCTGAGATAGTATCATAAATACTCTGTCACCCGGTGTCTTTAAAATACTGTTGTGCTGTGAAGACCTGTGTCTGTACGTTGAGCTGTTTTGCGCGGTTTGGCAGCTGTTTTGCTGATCCGTTCATTACCAAGTTGAAGCATCAAACAGATTTCTGGTCAAGTGCATCTGTCTGGAACAAAACAAATAGGAAGAACAATGTGATGACAGATTTTTCCAGTCCCGTTCTCGTACAGATCTACCTACAGATGCTGACTGTCAGTTCGGCGTTGACAGCTCGGGTGCTGAAGATAAATCTTTTGCATGTTAATCTACCTATTCCTGTCTTCTGATACTGGCATAAATCCTGGAAATAAACATATATCATCAAGAAACTAGCAAGACGCTGACATTAAAGAGGTACTCCCCTGGAAGACATTATTATTATTATTATTATTATAATAATAATAATAATAATAAATATAATATTGTTATTATTAATTTTTTTTTTTTTATCAATTGGTGCCAGAAAGTTAAACAGATTTGTAAATTACAATGGGGGGTATTTATCAAAGGATTTATGTGTTTTTTTTTCACGTAACTTTGGCGCAATACTTTGGCGCAGTGTCTTTTTGCGCCAAAATTTGATGCATCTTCTCCACTGTCATTTTTTACAACTTTCTCAAAATCACACGGTCCTGTGTGTGATTTTAACTTTAGACAGTAATTCATCATTTGCGCCAATCGATCATTGGCGCACTTTTGGCGCAAATCACGTTTTTTTTGGGCGCAAATCCCCCCCTAGAAATTTTGCACATTGAAAACACACTTAGCAAATGTAAAGGCGTAAAAATACCTAAAAAATTTTTTGGGGGTGAAAGCATCGACGCCTCCAGGGCTGCTCAATACTATCCTGCCACATAGTTGTCTCTGAGGAACCTTCACCCTCCGTTGAGCCAGCATTGGACATGGCCGCACAGGTTCAGGAAAGGTAAAGCACTAAAGCAGTGGTCTCCAACCTGCGGACCTCCAGATGTTGCAAAACTACAACTCCCAGCATGCCCGGACAGCCAACGGCTGTCCGGGCATGCTGGGAATTGTAGTTTTGCAACATCTGGAGGTATGCAGGTTGAAGACCACTGCACTAAAGTAACATAAAAAAAAAACTACCCAAGTTGAAAATAAAATCCATTTCACATGGTGACTATAAACCCCACAAAAGAAAATAACTCGCGTCGCTTGCTGATATACTGCAGGAGGGACTCCGAAATGGCTGCTCTACAGGGTAAAATACGCGTCCTCTGTGGCGGTAAGTTCTGTGTGAAAGGCGCTGGGAACAACTGATTTCGACATTTGAGCCAAAATTACTAACAACTTGCACCAAATGATAAATTTGGCGAATGTCCACGAAAAAAAAAGGGTAAAAAGAAACGGTCAACAGGCAAAATTGATAAATACCCCCCAATGTAAATTCAAGTAGAGGAAACAGACATGGTCGCCCCCTCCACAAATTGTATTTTGATCTAATTGCTTCTCAGGATAAATTCAAAAACTAACAGGTTGTCAGTATACATTTTGGATTAAAAAGTACAAGCCCACTCGCCACGTCAATGCCACCTATTTAGAGTGGGTCCCTAACGTCCCTAGCATAAAATGGCGTAGCACTGGGCGGCGACCACCACCGCCGCGACACCAGTGCCCACGGGGGGCAGCGACCCACTGGAAGAGCGGCCCCAATGCCACTCAAAGCAGATTTGTAAATTACTTCTATTTAAAAATCTTAATCCTTCCAGTACTTATCAGCTGCTATATGCTCCACAGGAAGTTCTTTTCTTTTTGAATCTCCTTTCTGTCTGACCACAGTGCTCTCTGCTGACACCTCTGTTCACTTATCATCTGCTTTATCAGTGGTCTTCAACCTGCGGACCTCTAGGTGTTGCAAAACTACAACTCCCAGCATGCCCGGACAGCCATCGGCTGTCCGGGCATGCTGGGAGTTGTAGTTTTGAAACATCTGGAGGTCCGCAGGTTGAAGACCACTGTGCCATATGCTCCACAGGAAGTTTTTCTTTTCTTTTTGAATCTCCTTTCTGTCTGACCACAGTGATCTCTGCTGACACCTCTGTTCATGTCAGGAACTGTCCAGAGCAGGATAGGTTTGCTATGGAGATTTGCTCCTACTCTGGACAGTTCCTGACATGGACAGAGGTGTCAGCAGAGAGCACTGCGGACAGACAGAAAGAAAATTCAAAAAGAAAAGAACTTCCTGTGGAGCATACAGCAGCTAAGTACTGGAAGGATTAATATATATATATTTTTTTAAATAGAAGTAATTTACAAATCGGTTTAACTTTTCGATTTAAAAAAAAGAAAAATATGTTTTCCAATGGCGTACCCCTTTTTAATGTTAACAACAGCGTCAGACCTTACTAGGAGATGGCGTCCCATTCATTTTATATGTATGGTCTCAGTAGTGTCCCTCTCGAGGGCGACATCGAAAACAAATAATCTCTCGCCTCAGATCTTTTATTCATAAAGAGCCAATGTATTCTGTTCTAAGGGAACCTATCAATAAAACATGCAGAATGCATGGTGCACGGACGCAGTGCGCTTGTACGACAGACGGTCCTGTTGTCAAAGGATTGGATTGAACCATCCGGCGCCACTATCGGGCATTCACGGCCTCTGACCTTTTCCAACCACTAATAGACTGGTTCTTAGACGTATAGCTGTTATCATGGTCGTGGGCTCTGAAAAAAATTAAATCAATATTTCAAAAAGGACCGCTCTCCAGGGCTATTTTAAGGACCATATCGTGAGCGCAGTTGAAGGTATAATGGCTGCAAGTGCATGGACTGAATGGAAATCAATATCTTGTTGTTAACAGCTTGTTTGTCATGTTTTCTGCAGCCTGCAGCCTGCGGTTCTGCGTGCATTTCCTGCTTCCAACACCCTTGACCAGTGTTTTGGGCGAGGAGACCTTGAGCCCACCAGAAGAAGTGATTCTGAAGCCCACCTAATAGCATTGTACAATAGATTATTTGTTTAATCATACCTATCATGTTGGGGGATAAAGTCCCATCTGCAGGCAACATGCTATAGAGCAGTGGTCTCCAAACTGTGGAGCTCCAGCTGTTGCAAAACTAAAACAGCTGGAGGTCCACAGTTTGAAGGCCTAGGCTATAGAGCAGTGGTCTTCAACCTGCGGACCTCCCAGATGTTGCAAAACTACAACTCTCAGCATGCCCGGACAGCCAACGGCTGTCCGGGCATGCTGGGAGTTGTAGTTTTGCAACATCTGGAGCTCCGCAGGTTGAAGACCACTGCTATAGAGCATAGAGCAGATTGCTACAGAGTTTGGTGGGCAAAGAAAGGTTCAGTAGAACCAGTTATGCCTTAAAGGGGAACTCCAGA
This sequence comes from Hyla sarda, assembly GCF_029499605.1. Classification (NCBI taxonomy): domain Eukaryota; kingdom Metazoa; phylum Chordata; class Amphibia; order Anura; family Hylidae; genus Hyla; species Hyla sarda. Next base: position 24,701,933 of record NC_079199.1, on the reverse strand, counting down.
GGGAAAGAAAATGTTTTCAAATCAACTGGCTGCAGAAAGTTAAACAGATTTGTAAATTATTTTTTAGAAAAAAAAACTTAACCCTTCCAGTACTTATCAGCTTCTGTATACTACAGATAAATTTGGGAAGTTCTTTCCAGTCTGACCACAGTGCTCTCTGCTGACACCTCTGTCCGTGTCAGGAACTGTCCAGAGCAGAAGAGGTTTTCTATGGGGATATGCTTCTCATCTGGACAGTTCCTGACATGGACAGTGGTGTCAGCAGAGAGCACTAGAGATGAGCGAACTTACAGTAAATTTGATTCGTCACGAACTTCTCGGCTCGGCAGTTGATGACTTTTCCTGCATAAATGAGTTCAGCTTTCAGGTGCTCCGGTGGCTGGAGACTCTTTCCTAGGACTGTATCCACCTTTTCCAGCCCACCGGAGCACCTGGAAGCTGAACTAATTTATGCAGGATAAGTCATCAACTGCCGAGCCGAGAAGTTCGTGACGAATCGAATTTACTGTAAGTTCGCTCATCTCTAGAGAGCACTGTGGTCAGGTTGGAAAGAACTGCACAATTTTCTCTCTAGTATACAGCAGCTGATAAGTACTGGAAGGATTAAGATTGTTTAATAGAAGTAATTTACAAATCTGTTTAACTTTCTGGCACCAGTTGTTTTGGAAACATTTGTTTGCACTGGAGTTCCCCTTTAATGTTACACTTGGCTTAGGAGTCCAGTAGGAGTCTCTATGTTAATTGAGTAAAACCACCCAGTAGACTCCTAAGCCCAGAATGATAGAAGGATAAATGGATAAAAATATTTTTTTTTTGAAAAATTAATTCTTATATCTGTTCCTCCTGTTCTTTGTGTCTAGCTTCTGTATTTGGCTCAAAAATCCCTCTGTTCTGCTGCTCACTAATTCTGACATCCATTGCTCAGGAAAGGGCGTGTCCGTGTCTGCCCTCACTCACCATGCAATCACTTCCTCCCCGAGTCTGCTGTGCTGTGCGGGGCCTCTTCATCCAATCACTGCAGGCTGCTCTGTAACCCCCTCCTCTTTGTTTTAATGCTGCAGTCTGATACACAGGATAGGAGTGAGCACAGAGGCGTTCTACTCCCACCCTCATTACAGCTGGGACAAAGATGATGCTGAAATGGGACAGGATTAAGTTCTGGATAGTATGGGGACCCCTAGTGGTCATGTTTATGAGCCATGATTTTTATAAAAAGGAGATTTTTTTTTATGAATTATATTAGATAAACTAATGTTTTGGCAAGATCTAAAACATATAAAAAGTTTTTGATATCTTTTCCCCAAAACAATCATATCAATCTGTTAGGCCCCTCCAGCTCTATAACATGCTATAAAGACTGGGCTTTATTCTCAATGTGACAGGTCCATTTTAATTAATAGACCCTAGCGACAAGTGATTGACTCAAGGTAAATTCCAAATTAAGTTTTTGGGTGTTTTTTCTTCTAGACCTTTTGGGGTCCATTATTGATTCTGATATTGGACACACTGGTCCTTTTTGTGCTCCAGTCAAACCCTTCCTCGAAGACCATTAAACCAACATTGCTCATCCTCTGCTAGCAATGGCAGTCCATACATATTTTACTAAAAGATACTGGCAAAAACTCAGAGGTTTGACAGAAAAGCTACTCTTTTGTACTAGAAAAATTTTGCGGAAACTGAAAAAGAGCATTTCCCATATAGAGAATCTGACAGCTGGGAAGAGCTGCGGACACCATTAGATGGTTCAAAGCATATTTAAGCAAACTGTACCTGAAAATGGAGCTGAAACTGAAGTTGATCGTGGTAGCCAAACTTATAAAACTGCCTTGTTGTTTTTTTTTAAGTGTCAAAGAGGTGGGGCCAAGCTGTTCAAATGCCACAGCTGGGCATTCCTCCTCGCTCAACCTCACCTCTTACCCCCTCCTTGATTCTAAAGCTGAGCCTTGTGTATAAATCAAGGAGGGGATGGGAGGTGAGGGCGATTGAAACTTCTCAGGTTGCGGTACTTGAGTAGTCCGGCTCCACCTCCTTGACTCCTGGCTGAGAAAAAAAAAGCAACCACTATCTGCTTCAGGGAAGGTACAGTTTGCTCTTATACCCTAGAATCTATCCAACTGTGTCTGCAGCTCTTAGACGCAAACACAGCTGACAGATTCCCTCTAAAACAAGTCCACGGCAGAATTTCTATAGAGGAAAACATGCTGCGGCTTAAACTCGCAGTGGGAAATGCTTTGCAATCTCTCTTCTGCATCCAGCGATATGATCAAACCTTTATACAGTGAAACATGATCTTCCATAACTACCCATTCAGGAGTCTGGTTAAAGGGGTACTCCCCTCCTAGACATCTTCTCCCCTATCCAAAGCATAGGGGATAAGATGTCTGATCGCATGTGTCCTGCCACTGGAGACCCTCGCAACCTCCCGGCTGCACCCAGCGCTCTTTTAGAGTGTCAGGTGCAGCGCTGGAGGCTCTTGACATCATGGCCATGCCCTGCTCGTGATGTCACGGCCACGCCCCCTCAATGCAAGTCTAAGGTGATTGTATTATCCGACTCAAATTTCAAATTGACGGGGTCTGACTAACTCGTGACGTCATGGCCATGCCCCCTCAATGCAAGTCATTGGGAGGGGGCGTGACGGATGTCACGCCCCCTCCCAATGGCTCGCATTGAGGGGGCATGGCCATGACGTCACAAGCGGGGCATGACCATGACGACATGAGCCTCCGCCCCGCATCGCCAGTCATCCGTCACGGAGTGAAGTTCACTCCGTGCACCGTATGTCTGGGGTGCCGCAGCTGAGATCGTGGGGGTGCCGCAGCCGAGATCGTGGGGGTGCCGCAGCCGAGATCGTGGGGGGTTCCGCAGCCAATATCGCAGGGGGGGGGGCGCAGGCTAGATCGCGGGGGTCCCCAGCGGTGGGACCGACCTCCGCAATCAGACACCTTATAAGATGTTATAAGAGGATAAGATGTCTAGGGGCAGAGTACCCCTTTAACAATACCTGTGGATATACCTGGGACATAATGTGATAAGTCTTTGTACATAGAAGTTTCTTTTAGTGATTTAAAAGCCTTGTTAAAACCATGTCATTTTAAATGGCAAAAAGTGTAGTTAGTGGGGCAAAAAGTGTAGATAGTGGGGCAAAAAGTGTAGTTAGTGGGGCAAAAAGTGTAGTTCGTGGGGCAAAAAAATCTAAGTGTTTGTTAGCACAGAAGTGGAAGTATACAAATGGAAGTTAGTCAGACCCCGTCAATTTGAAATTTGAGTCGGATAATACAACCACATAATACAAGAAAACAAGCCTCGCGCCTGATCTCTCTGGGTGTGATCTGTTTTGCAAAATGTTCTTGTGCATGGGCAAAGGCCGCAACATGAGTCACTGAAGACTCGGATAAGACGTAATGCGATTACTGTACTCCTAGTTCTGAAGCCCTGACAATACAACTTATATCCTCATCCCTCCATCCAGCTGTCCACAGCTGCCAGATATGTGGTTTCAGATAACATTGCTGAGAAATTACCAACTAATTGTAAGTTATTTAACCAGATCCAGAAGACATTTGTTAACAATTACTAGAGCCGTGTCATTTCTTTTACTGGAAAGTATAGAGAATGTGGAAACCTCAAGGCTTGCTCAGATATGACCATAAGCAAATATAATATGTAATTACATTTTCCAACCACTAGAAGACTGTAACTCTATTTTCTGTTAATACATTAAAATGGCATTGGAAATCATAGAGGCAATAAGGGAGGCAGAACAGCATATTCATCCAACACAAATCTGGTTTTAAATTATTTTATGCTACACAGTAAATGAATGCGTTCTCATGGAGATCTGACATACTAGAGTGTACACTTCTGGTTATGTGTACATTCAGGGAGGCCATGTGTCATTGTTTTATTCCCCAATTTTATAAAACACTAGCGGAGTACCCGGCGTTGCCCGGTTTTTCCTTCCTAATACTTGTTGGGGAGGAAAATCAACAGAAGAAGAAGCTTTTGACTTTATATCCCGTCCTCCTATCCCGGTCCTCCTGTCCCATCCTCCTATCCCGTCCTCCTATCCCGGTCCTCCTGTCCCATCCTCCTATCCCGACCCATAATATGTGTACCAGGTAATGAAATATCTCCAGTCGTACGGAAGTTATGTGGGAACATACATTTCCCATTGATTTGCATGGGACTTAAAACAAAAACCCCGACCCTCACAAATGGGGGTAGTTAAGGGTTAAATTAACTATCCTATATATTAAGTGGACATATAAGTAACATGTGACCAAGTGTTATCGAAATATCTCCAGCCGTTTGGAAGTTATGCAGTAACATATATTTCCCATAGACTTGTATGGGACTTTAAACAAAAAACCTGCCCCTGGCAAATGGGGGTGAGTAAGGGTTAAATCACCTATCCTATGTTTGTTGTTGACATATAAGTAACATGTGGCCAAGTTTCAGGTTAATATCTTAAGCCGTTTGGACGTGATGCTGGAACATACATACATACATACATACACACACACACACACATATATATATATATATATATACACATACATACATACATACATACACACACACACATATATATACATACACACATACATACATACATACATACACACATATATACACACACACATACATACATACATGCATTGAGTTTTATATGTATAGATTGTGCAGAAAATACAGTCGTTTGGGATAACCACTGCTTGTTTGACCACAGTTTTTCAAAGATCACATTATAAATGCAATAAAACCACAACATGTTTCTTCATCCTTTTATCAGAGGTTCTGCACTATTATCTAATATATAACATACTGTATATCCTTTTCAATATTTCTCCTGTCATTGAACAGAAACACATTCTTCACATACTGATACATTGTTGCTTTGTAGAATATTCAGAGCACAGACTGGATACATTGAAGAGAATGTTAAAGGGGTACTCCGGCGCTTAGACATCTTATCCCCTATCCAAAGGATAGGGCATAAGATGCCTGATCACGGGGGTCCCATCGCTGGGGACCCCCGTGATCTTGCACGCAGCACCCCAGTTAAAATCATTCCTCGGAGCATGTTCGCTCCGTGTCTGATTACCGGCGATCACGGGGCAGGCGGCGTGTGATGTCACGCCTCCGCCCCCATGTGATGTCACGCTCTGCCCCTCAATGCAAGCCTATGGGAAGGGGCGTGACAGATGTCTAAGCGCCGGAGTACCCCCTTTAAGATTAGAAGATTGAGGTCTGTTCAGACACACGATTGAATTAACTAAAATGTTAATATATTATCATGGCACTTTACTGCATCCTATCCATTTAGGCTGAATAAAATATACATGCAATCATGGCACATTCTCAGGATTGGCATATTTTGGAGCCCAATGACTCCTCCTGCCTCACTTGTTTGCTTGCAGAGACTGGTAAACCTGTATGCATGCAGTCAGGTACTGCTATAGGGAAGCGAAGGGGCTGGGCACTTGGAAAAGTGTTTACTTCTGACAGTGCCTATTTAAAAGGCACAAACACTTTTTTATTAGTGTTGCTCGCGAATATTCGCGAATATAGCACTATATATTTGCAATTACGAATATTCGTTTTTTTTAATTTATTTATTTTTTTTCACAGTACACATCACAGTGATCACCCCTCTCTGCTTCCAGCTTGTGTAGTGTAAAGAAGGCTCTAATACTACTGTGTGAGACTGGCGTACTAATTTTTGCATATGTGAACTTTCGCTTATGCTAATCTTCGCAAATGCAAATTTTCGCATACACTAATTTTCCCATATGCAAATTTTCGGGTATGTAAATTTTCGCACATGCAAATTTCCGCTTATGCTAATCTTCGCATATGTTGATCTTCGCATATGCTAATTTTCCCAAATACAAAAATTCGCATATGTAAATTTTCGCCTATGCGAATTTCCGCTTATGCTAATTTTCGCATATGCGAATATCTGCCCATGTAAATATTCGTATATGCGAATTTTCGCATATGCTGAAATAAACACGAATATTACGAATAAGAGAATTTAGCGAATATATGACGAATATTCGTCCATATATTCGCGAAATATCACGAATTCGAATATGGCCTATGCCGCTCAACACTTTTTTATATGTTGTATATCTTGGCAAAACATTAACCTTTCTAATATACTTCACAAATCAACGTATCTACTTTATGAAGAAATCATGGCTTATTAAAAAAAAAAAAAAAAAAAAAAAACACCACTAGGGGTCCCCATACCATCCAGACGATGATCATCTTTGTCCCAGCTGAAGCATAGACTGGTACAAAGTCCAGGAAATGAGGGAGGGACTAACGCGTCTATACTCACTCCTGTCCTATCAGACTGCAGCATGAAAACAGAGGAGGGGGTTACAGAGCAGCCTGCAGTGATTGGATGAAGAGACACAGCACAGCAGACTCAGGGAGGAAGTGACTGCATAGTGAGTGAGGGCGGGTTTAGGGCTTGCCTCAGACACACCCCTTCCTGAGCAGTGGATGTCAGAATGAGTGAGCTACAGAACAGAAGGATTTGTGAGCAAAATACAGAAGCTAGTTACATTTAAAAAAGACATATAAACATGAGTATTGAGTAACTTATAGAAGCATTTTTTTATTTTTTTCTGTGATATTACACGTATGTTCAAAAGGAACTATACAGTCTTTAAAACTACAATCTGAAGGGTGGGGCAATGCTGAAGTACCTTGTACCGCCACCGCAAATAGTGATGCATGGGTGAGCGCTAGTAAAGATATGAGGCAGCAATGCTTGTAAAAGTGCTGTGGCCTAGAGCTGGGCGGTATGACCAAATATGTGTATCACGGTATTTTTTTTTACTTACGGCGGTTCCACGGTATATAACGGTATTTTCACCGCCCCAAATCATGTGACCCGCCAGCGCTGTTCTGCCCCCCCCCCCCTCCGTCCAAATCATGTGACCCGCGTGCGGTGTTCAGCTTCCCCCCCCGGCTTCTTACATGACAGTGGGCTCAGCCTATCACTGCCTGGGGCGGGGCATTGCTCCGGCCGGTGATAGGCTGTCCTCCCCCGTCCCCAGCGTGCGGCCGAGGTGGGTAAGGTAAAAGTTTATTTTGTTTATCTTTTGCAGCCCGGGCATAGGGATACAGCATATAGCAGTGGTCTCAAACCTGCGGACCTCCAGCTGTTGCAAAACTACAACTCCCAGCATGCCCGGACAGCCGTTGGCTGTCCGGGCATGCTGGGAGTTGTAGTTTTGCAACAACTGGAGGTCCGCAGGTTGGAGACCACTGGCGTACAGTGAGTTTCAGCACCCGGCGGCCCCCAACAAAGAGGAGGAGGGCAGTGCTTGACATCTGTGAGTAGTACCCCGCTGGGCTGATCATTAATTGGGGGGGAGCAGAACAGCGCTGGCGGGTAACATAGGGTTAGTTCCCCCATGTGGGGACAGCGCTGCGCTAGGCTGATAATACATTCCCAAGGGGGAGGGGCCCAACCGGTATTGCGGTATGGGGGAAAATTCATATCGTGCAGCCCAAAAAATTGGGTATTCGGTAAGAACCGGTATACCGCCCAGCCCTACTGCGGCCCCTTGTTGGGGTTCCTGAAAGTAGGATTCCTGCTCATCTAATATTGATGGGCCACCAATATTTACATGCAGATAACCCCCTTTTATTTCTATTAATTCATTGGGATCCCAGGAGCCAGCTCTTAGGCCATGTTCACTTGTCGGAATTTTCATCCCGGTTCCTCATTGGAATTCGCTTTGGAGATTCCGCTGCAGCAGAGGCCTGTTGAATTCAACGGGATTCTGCTGCACTGTACACACGGCGGAATTTCTGCACCAGATGTTTCCGGCACGGAAATTCTGTTTTACGTGTCAGCAGAAAGAATGGACCGGTTTATTCTTTCTGCTGACACTGCATGGAATGCATAGTATGAGATGGCGCATTCCTGTGCGGTCCTAGCGCCGGCTTGTTTATGCTGGCGCCCACAGTTTGCAGAATGTCTGTCTGCACGGAAAATCTCCAGTGTGTGAACATAGCCTAACTATTTATAACTTTTCACATTCGCAACTGTTCTATTTACTTGAATGGGCCTTACAAAAATCTATGCATGTGCTGCAAAAAAAAAATCCATCCATATGGAACAGATTTTTGAATCACAGAAACTTCTTCCATGTGGACATATACTCTTTAAAGGGGGTACTCCCGTGGACATTTTTTTTCTTTTTTTCTTTTTTTTATCAACTGGTGCCAGAAAGTTAAACAGATTTGTAAATTACTTCTATTAAAAAATCTTAATCCTTCCAGTAGTTATTAGCTGCTGAATACTACAGAGGAAAGTATTTTTCTTTTTGAAACACAGAGCTCTCTGCTGACATCATGACCACAGTGCTCTCTGCTGAGCACCACGACAGGGAAGATGAATCAATACAAAGATTTCATTACAAGGCATGAGCTATTTATGTCAGTGCTTTCCAACCAGGGTGCCTCCTGCTGTTGCAAAACTACAACTCCCAGCATGCCCGGACAGCCTTCGGCTTGCTGGGAGTTGTAGTTTTGCAACAGCTGGAGGCATCCTGGTTGGGAAGCACTGATTTGAAAGGGTACTCCGGTGGAAAACTTTTTTCTTTATAAATCAACTGGTGCCAGAAAGTTAAACAGATTTGTAAATTACTTCTATTAAAAAATCTTAATCCTTCCAGTACTTATTAGCTGCTGATTACTACAGAGGAAATTCTTTTCTTTTTGGAACACAGCTCTCTGCTGACATCACGACCACAGTGCTCTCTGCTGACATCACGACCACAGTGCTCTCTGCTGACATCTCTGTCCATTCTAGGAACTGTCCAGAGCAGCATATGTTTTCTATGGTGATTTTTTCCTACTCTGGACAGTTCTTAAAATGGACAGAGATGTCAGCAGAGAGCACTGTGCCCGTGATGTCAGCAGAGAGCTCTGTGTTCCAAAAAGAAAATAATTTCCTCTTTTATTCACAAGCTAATAAGTACTGGAAGGATTAAGATGTTTTAATAGAAGTAATTTACAAATCTGTTTAACTTTCTGGCACCAGTTGATTTAAAAAATCAGTATCCCTTTAATGCCCCCCCCCCCCTTCCACCCGAAAAAAAAAAAAAAGGGAAAAGCTTGTACAATTTGCTTGTAACCCCCATAAAACACAGTAGACAGTGATAGTGGGGCTGCACTTTGGGATTAGTTGAGTGACACAGATTTTAGTAATTATTTTATAGGTTTTTGATAAATGGCCTTCAAAATTCTTAACATAAAAAAAAAAATCCAATAAAAATTATTTAAACCAAAATTCTTAACATATGCCGAACTATTCATCTTACAGATCCAGAAAGGACATGAGTGACGTATAAACATGACATGCGTTCTGTAGTTTGTTCAGAACATATTGCGGCGCAAAATTATTTATGCCACTTACAGGGAAGAAAAGGAATTCTAAATGTAGATTTTTCAGATCATCAACTTGAAACAGGTTACATTTTCTTTTGTATTAAGGATTAATAGCGGCTTTACATATCTGAAGCATTTCTGATGCCATCTGCCAGTCATCTGACCAGTCAAGAATCTAACTTCAGAAATCTAACTAACTTTGTCATTTTATGTATGACCTGCTGTAAATTCTTTCTGATTTACAATATGCAAGATTTGTTCTAGAGAGAAGCCAAGAAATAGCTAGACTTATTTTCAAGTTAATACAGGGTAGTCCCTCCTTAAAGGGGTACTCCCGTGGAAACCTTTTTTTTTTTTTTTTTTAAATCAACTGGTGCCAGAAAGGTAAACAGATTTGTAAATCACTTCTATTAAAAAAATCTTAATCCTTCCAGTACTTTTAGGGGCTGTATACTAAAGAGAAATCCAAAAAAGAAAAGCATTTCCTGTGATGTCCTGACCACAGTGCTCCCTGCTGACCTCTGCTGTCCATTTTAGGAACTGTCCAGAACAGTAGAAAATCCCCATAGCAAACATATGCTGTTCTGGACAGTTCCTAAAATGGACAGCAGAGGTCAGCAGAGAGCACTGTGGTCATGACATCAGAGGAAATGCATTTATTTTTGGGATTTCTCTTTAGTATACAGCACCTACAAAGTACTAGAAGGATTAAGATTTTTTTATAGAAGTGATTTACAAATCGGTTTAACTTTCTGGCACCAGTTGATTTAAAAGAAAAAGTTTTCCACGGGAGTACCCCTTTAAGAACCTCCATCAAAAAGCCGCAACAAAGAATTTGTGTTCCCACCTTAAGGGTCTATTCACACGGCAGAATTTCTGCTTGCAGAATTCTGCCTCAAATTAAAGCTCATAGACATATATGTAACTCTTTAGCTTAAGCTGATCGTTGGGGTTCTGATTGCTGGTACCCTGCCAAGAAAGGGGACCCAATTGTCCCCGGAATAAATGAAGCCCACCACACCTGCACAGCCACTTCTCATTCATTCTCGATTGGGCCGCCAAACATTTCCTAACACTCAACTGTAAAATGTTTGGTTATTCCTTATCCTATGAATAAGGGATAACAAGCTGAGATGGGAATACCCCTTATAAGCAATAAAGACTGCACAAAAACAGTCAACACTTAATTTGCTAAAGTGCGAACTTACCTTGTAAATGACGTGAAGATGTTAAAGAAATAGTGTGGAGTGTTAACTGTGTCAATGAGACAAATTGAGAAGGGATGCCTCATTATTCAGATGAGCTTAATAAGCTACGAAGATGTAGTGAACGTGTGTGACTCCACGCATAATAATGCGGCCATTAAATGGGAGATGCTCGATGAAGCTATGTGTACAGACTTGTCCTCACTGATAAGGGAGTATACTGGAACACACACATTTTAATTAGCAGGTTTTTTTTTCAGAAGACACAAGTATATATGAGCTTTATGGACATCAGTACTATTCCTAAATCATGTTTTCTATGTAGTTGTATAACTCTGAAAGGGGTTGAGTCTATGGGTTGAAGACGTGCCAGTCCAAAGAAGGCATAAGTGGTGCCAACTCTCTTTGAAACTGTACCACTATCAATATGGTCTTGGAGATTAATTGTGTTGCCCTCCTGCTGGTCATGGTTCGTACCCTAGTTGGTGGGCATACACGTTCATATGTGCACAGCTTTAAGGGTTCAAGAGACAGTTCTATGAAAGATAGCAACCTTAAATGGGCACTGCCACCAACTTTATTTTTTGATATATTGTAGTACTTATGTACTACAACATATCTCTAATATTCTTGTATTATATTTTTTTCATTAAAAAGGTTTAATTTACATTTAAAAACCGGCTACTGAAAAAGGACTGATTTTGGAGTGGCAATCAGTCCTTTTTCAGTTAGGCTGCACTCGCTCCCTGCCTGTCAATCAGACAGGCGGGAGCGAGCGCATTGGCTCCCCGGCCACTGGCTGGGAGGCCACTCCTCCCGCACATCACCGCTGCCGCCTCGTTGCCGCTGCCGGACTCTGCAGTAACTGCAAGTGTAATGAGGGAATAGGGTATGCGGGGCGGGGGGGGGGGGGGGGGGAGGAGGGAATGGGCTAGTGCTGTAGCGGGGGGGGGGGGGGGGGAACGGGCTAGCAAAAAAAAAAAAATAGGATGGTGGGAGCTACCCTTTAAGTTCACAACGACCCATAGAGGCAATCTAGGCAAGTGGCTGCTTGGGCCCTGTAACACTTAGGTAGGAGAACTCATACAACAGGCCATAGTAACGAGTCCCAATAGAACAACATGCCAAGGGTTTACTAACATTTGGTGTCCCTCAACCATTTAAGCAGGAGTTTGAATTGCAGCTAGTTACTGTATTGTGCCACTTTTGTAAACGGATACCATCCAACATACTGTACCTCTCCGTGAGAAGAAAAATAATGCCACTGGTTCTTACAAAAGATTCTGCAACTAGTGGGTTGCCGCCCCCTTACAAACTTCAGGACCAGAGGCTATTAGCTTGATGGTATCATTGTGTTTAACGATAATTACTGTGGGTATTTGTCTGTAGCTGCTTGATATTGCAGTTTCATCACATCTAGGTTTGTCGCATGGTGCCAAGTAACAGGCCTGCACTTGCCAACATGAGAAAACAATCTCCAAAGACTCTCGGCTGCACAAGACATATCCAAAATGGGGACCTCTAGTGAGCTATAAACTATGACGGTCCATGGATGATGTCTCCACAGGTTACCAAACAGCAACGCTGTTTGCTTAAACTCCTGCGTTATAAAGACAATGTACAAGAGTTTGATTTTGATCTATCAAACTTTAACCCATTGGATTTTAAAGGGATCTGGTATATAAAGTCAAAATCAAGATCTGTGCAGAGATGTAAGCCCTTGCGGGCAGGGCCCTCGTTCCCATCTAGATCAGTCCGTCATTTACTGTATCACTCTTATTGCATTTTATAACCCCTTACAATATGTACAGCACAATTAACCCCTTAAGGACCAAGGACGTACCGGTACGTCCTTGGTCCTGCTCTTCCGATATAACGCGGGGTTACACAGTAACCCCGCGTCATATCATGGCGGGCCCGGCGTCATAGTGAAGCCGGGACCCGCCTCTAATAGCGCGCAGCGCCGATCGCGGCGCCGTGCGATATTAACCCTTTAGCCGCGCGCTCAAAGCTGAGCCGCGCGGCTAAAAGTGAAAGTGAAAGTTCCCGGCTAGCTCAGTCGGGCTGTTCGGGATAGCCGCGGCAAATCGCGGCATCCCGAACAGCTGACAGGACAGCGGGAGGGCCCCTTCCTGCCTCCTCGCTGTCCGATCGCCGAATGACTGCTCAGTGCCTGAGATCCAGGCATGAGCAGTCATCCGGCAGAATCGTTGATCACTGGTTTCTTATGAGAAACCAGTGATCAACATAGAAGATCAGTGTGTGCAGTGTTATAGGTCCCTATGGGACCTATAACATTGCAAAAAAAAAGTGAAAAAAAAAAGTGAATAAAGATCATTTAACTCCTCCCCTATTAAAAGTTTGAATCACCCCCCTTTTCCAATAAAAAAAAAAAAACACAGTGTAAATAAAAATAAAAATAAACATATGTGGTATCACCGCGTGCGGAAATGTCCGAATTATAAAAATATATCATTAATTAAACCGCTCGGTCAATGGCGTGCGCGCAAAAAAATTCCAAAGTCCAAAATAGTGCATTTTTGGTCACTTTTTATATCATTTAAAAATGAATAAAAAGTGATCAATAAGTCCTATCAATGCAAAAATGGTACCGTTAAAAACTTCAGATCACGGCGCAAAAAATGAGCCCTCATACCGCCCCATACACGGAAAAATAAAAAAGTTATAGGGGTCAGAAGATGACAATTTTAAACGTATTAATTTTCCTGCATGTAGTTATGATTTTTTCCAGAAGTCCGACAAAATCAAACCTATATAAGTAGGGTATCATTTTAATCGTATGGACCTACAGAATACATATCAGGTGTCATTTTTACTGAAAAATGGACTACGTAGAAACGGAAGCCCCCAAAAGTTACAAAACAGCGTTTTTTTTTCAATTTTGTCGCACAATGATTTTTTTTCCCGCTTCACCATAGATTTTTGGGCAAAATGACTGACGTCATTACAAAGTAGAATTGGTGGCGCAAAAAATAAGCCATCATATGGATTTTTAGGTGTAAATTTGAAAGAGTTATGATTTTTTAAAGGCAAGGAGCAAAAAACGAAAATGCAAAAACGGAAAAACCTCCGGTCCTTAAGGGGTTAAACCAAGAGCACCATAAAAATCATTAAAGGGGTACTCTGCCCCTAAACATCATATCCCCTATCCAAAGGATAGGGCATTAGATGTTTGATTGTGGGGGGGGCCGCCACTAGGACCCCCATGATCTCTGAGCAGCACCCGACATCTGTTTAGAATGCTGGGTGCAGGCAGGGGGGTCATGGCGTCACGCCAAGCCCCTTTTTTCGCAAGTCTATGGGAGGGCGCGTGCCTTGACATCACCACCCCTGCCACCCGCTCCAAGTGTTCGGTACAAAATGTTCCGAATGCTGGGGCAGTGGAGTACCCCTTTTAAATAACAATAACATCATATATAAGGGGAAAAGGGCCATGCACCAAAGTATTTCCAGTCAGTTTCTCCTCTTCTGAATTGCTGCGGGAGAACATCAGCCTTCCTGGAGTTTGCAGCACTTATATGTGTATTGTTTATGCAAGAGAATAAAGTAACCTGAAGAAAAACCTGACAATATTATTGAGCATGAAAGCAGGTTGTTAAGCTCACAGCCCACAGACTGGATGCAGCGCTCATTGTGACTCCAGGCAGTGAGTCCTCAAGTGCGCAGGAGTGGAATTTAGTATGAATGATCGACATGGAAGAGACTGGAGGAGGGAAGCTTTGGGGGTGGGGGAGTCTTGGCAGATGGGTCTGGAGGGCAGTTCTACAATGCAGTATATGGCATTCAGCATTTTATATTTTGCTTTCAGTGGCTGTGCATATTTTTCTTATTTAATGACAGTCTATCATAAGGTACTGCAAACTGATTATAAATGCAAAATAGGTACTGGATTTACATTACAGTGCAATGGAGTCTACATGGATAACTTCGGGATGTACAACTTGTATATTGCATGTACAACTTGGATAAGTGTTAGATTGCAGGGGTCCGACCGCTGGGGTCCCCCCGCGATCTCCCGCATGGAGCCCCGGCTCCCTGCATGAAATGAGTGTTTTCGACCACTGCACGAAGCTGCGGCCAACATGCCGCCTCCATGCAGTTCAATAGCAGAGCCGGAGATTGCCGAAAGCATCGTTCCGTCTCTCCAATAGAGCTGTATGGAGGGGGCGTGTCGGCCACCGCTTCCTGTGGTGGTCGAAAATGCTCGTTTCATGCAGGGAGCCAGGGCACCGTTTGGGAGATTGCGGGGGGGGGGGCCAGTGGTTGGACCGCACCCCGTGATCTAACACTTTGTGTTACAAGTTGTACATCCCAGAGTTATCCGAGCAGGGGCTTAAATAACATATTGTCAGACCATACAGCTGCTAGTGGGCTTATAAAGAGACGGGGCCCCATTCTGGTTGGTCTCCTTGATTATTTTCTATTGGCAAGAAAATGTACAGACATCCACCTCTCCAGTGAACTGCACTGTCAGCAAACAAATTGGTGAAATCAAAGTCCTAGAAAGAAAAAGGAAATAAACACCAGACCTTTCTGTCCTGGGCGGGGGGGGGTTCTTTGGTGCAAATATATCAATATTTACTATGGGACCTCCTTTCTTTTAAATGTAGATCATTGATTAAGAGTTGTCTCCTCAACAAAACCACAGTCTAAATGTCAATTTTGGGTAGTGTCACATGCTGTAGGTTTTCCACAACGGACAATCTGCATTGTGCAGCCTACAAAATGAGTGTTGTCTCAGACCTTTCCCAGTTTGCTGTGCGGCCCGAGACAATAAATCGCCAGTCAGGTGCTAAAAGGGGGCTTTGCTGTTGTGTGTGAAGCCAGCCCCTGATGATGATACTGGTGGACATGTGCGTGCATTCATCATCACACAGATCCATAGCTTGTGTGTCATGTGATGTCGTGCAATCCATGTGATCAAAGGGAGCGTGGCTGTGCTGCAATGGGTGGAGCGACCGATTTGCGGGAGGGAAATAAGTCCCCTCCCACCTTGAAATAAAGGAACCATGGGATTGTTTTCTGAGGGAGGCCACAAAAACAGGAAGCAGACAGTTCCCAAAAAGAAGCCAGCAGCGTGATGGGGGGGACATGACACAGGACATGGCAATTACATCTTCCCTAGGGGTCTTAACCAAGCCTTTCAGCTGCTGACTGGCATAGAACTCACTAATATACTATATCACTGCAATACTTTTTCATGCATGGTTGTGCAAAAATCAGGATGACTGCCCCTGGAAAAAACAGTAAGGGCATGTTCACATGGTTTTGCCCTGGAAAAACCCCAATACCATAGACTTCAATGAGTAATTAAAGTCAGAGAGCCGCAGCGCAGGGCCGCAGATGGGCACATATTATACCAATGTGCACATGGGCCAAGGTCAACCATATAATTTGTTGACAAGTTTTCCCATGAATCCATGTAGCTGGAAAAAAGTGAATAACAATTTTATGAATGGAGAGATTCTGTCAAGTGGCCATGGGCGTTCATACGTAGCAGACCCTGCAGCTACTATGGGGTAAAATCAGATGCTATAATAAGAGGCCCATTTTGATCTTTAAATACAGTAGCAAGAAAGATGCGAGCTCCACGGAGCTCATGGGTCCGACAGTCCCATTTCACGGTTGACCAAGCAGACAGCCGCAAAACGGGACCATCAGACCCACGAGATCCATGGAGCTGGCATCTTTCTTCTTCCCTTTTCCGCTATGTGCATCATCACTGAAGCAAGAAATAAAGCACTCTTCTTCTTGCACCAATACAAGGGTGAATATTCCAGGATTTTTTTTATTTGACTATTCTACAGGGGCTGTAAAGTTAGTGTAGTTCATAATATAGTGTCTGTACCTGTGTGTGATGGTGGTCTCAAAATTCTTCTGTGATCTTTGCCCCGATGGTTATTTTTAACAGCATACAAAATGTGTTGTCTCAGGTTGTCCCAGGTTGCAGTGCAGCCTGAGTCATTACATCACTAGTCAGGTGTGCAAAGGGAGCCTGTCTGCTTCAATGGGTGGAAAGATCGCTGGGTGGGTGGGGGGTAGGGGGTATCATTTTTCACAGGGCTGCAGGGAATTGTTCCAGGTTTGCTTCAATGGGCGGGGTGACGGACGTGTTGAAGGAAGAAAAGGGACCTTACACTTACAAACAAGGGATCCTGGGACTTGTAGTTGAAGGGAGGGAACTCCAACTGGAAAAAAGTAAGCCACAATGTTATGTTGATATCTGGAAAAAACAGGAAACAGCGCTCCGTGGTGTATTAAGAGGATGAAGGATTGTTTTAAAAAGGCATGTAACCTGCTCACCTGGTAAGGTTGTGTAAGCACATACACAACAATGGTGAGCACATGATAGGGTGTCCGCAGCCCTCCGGCACAAGAATATGTATACGAGTAAGCAGCTTCAATGGAGACGCCGGCTCAACGTGGCGCTGGACACAGACCAGGCAGGTAGGTGATAGACAAGGTGTTTATTTACTCAGAATGCAACGCGTTTCGCTGCCTAAGCAGCTTCATCAGGCATCGAAGATGCCTGATGAAGCTGCTTAGGCAGCGAAACGCATTGCATTCTGGGTAAATAAACACCTTGTCTATCACCTACCTGCCTGGTCTGTGTCCAGTGCCACGTTGAGCCGGTGTCTCCATTGAAGCTACTTACTCGTATACAATGTTATGGTGGACTCCCTACACCACTTAGCCCCAAGATAAGCACGGATCCTTCCTAACCATGTCCATTACTGTCTGGCAGGTAAGTACTAAAATCCCCTTTATGGTGGATAACCCCTTTAATGTGGAGTGCCGAGTTTCTGTCTTCTCTCGTCCCTGATACCATTTTGATCTTTGCTATGGGTCCCCCTTTCTTCTTTGGATTGCCACTGCAAGTACCTATATTTATGGGTATATTTTCTATGTTCAGAAGCAACATTCATAAGGGACTCTTTCCTTAGGAACATTGTCAGATATCTTGCACCTTATAATTGCCTTTTTCCCCTTCTCTCCTGTTTGTCTTAGTGACATCTTTTCTGGTGTTTGCTGTTAGTTTGAGTGACATCATTGACTCATGTAAAGAGCTGTGACAGAAATGATAGGCCAAAAATATCCAGTGACTAACGGAATCCTCTGTATCCCACCACCTACTTTCCCCGGTAATGACAGTCAGTAAAGAACAGAGAGGGGGAAGACTGCAATAAACAGATCAACATGCAAATGATCACCGACGGAGCCTGGATTCTCAGATCACATTTAAATACAAGATACTTTCTAGAATACGTATATGACTTTACTATCTAAAATTGTTTATATTATACGAATTAGGGGACCTGTCACTATACTATGCTGCCCTACTTGCCTATATTATAGGCAAATCTTTATGCTTTGTAAATAAGACTTAAAGGGGTACTCTGCTAAAAGCATCTTATCCCCTATCCTTAAGATGTCTAATCGCGGGGGTCCCGCCACTGGGAACCCCTGCGATCTCCACTGCGACACCCCTGTCATTCGGTGCATGGAGCGAACTGCGCTCCGTACCCGATGACTGGCAAACACGGCCGCAACGCCCCCTCCATTCATGTTTATGGGAGGAGGTGTGACGACTACGTACTAACCATCACGCCCCCTCCCATCGGCCTAAATGGAGGGGGCGTGGCATGACGTCACAAACAAGGAAGCTCCAAGCTTCTGTATTCCAGATGCCACCGCTGCCGGCCCGGAGATCGATTAGACATCTTATTCCCTATCCTTTCGACAGGGGATAAGATGTTTTCAGCGGCATACCCCTTTAAAGGGTTATCCCAGGATTAAAAGTTATTCCCTAGCTACAAGATAGAGGATAGCCAACTGATAAGTGGGGATCTGACCATTGGGACTCCCACAGACCACAAAAATGGATGTAATTGTCCATAAATGAAGCTGCCACAAGCTCTGTCCCTTCAGGGACGATTGACCTCCTTTCTCGAAATAGGGGGCCAGAACAAGGTATCAGAACAGTATACTGACATTTTTTGTTATTTTATTAGGGGTGGTAGGTGTGTTTATACATTTACACACACACACACACAGCAGCCCGACCACATCAACCCAACCCTGGTCTGGTCTGGTCTGCTACCTAGACAATGAGCTATCAACAAGTGAAGGAAAGGAGCAGGATTAGCAGGAGAAGGAGGCAAATTTGCTAAATACATGCATCTGCAAAAATATTTGAAGGGGTACTCCACTGGAAAACATATATATATTTTTTTTAATCAACTGGCTGCAGAAAGTTAAACAGATTTGTAAATTACTTCTATTAAAAAATCTTAATCCTTCCAATAATTATCAGCTGCTGAAGTTGAGTTGTTCTTTTGTTTGGCAACAGTGCTTTCTGCTGACACCTCTACTTGTCTCGGGAACTGCACAGAGTAGAAGAGGTTTGCTATGGGGATTTGCTTCTACTCTGGACAGTTCCCGAGACAGGTGTCATCAGAGAGCACTTAGACAGAAAATTAACAACTCAACGTGAGCCACTCATAAGTACTGAAAGGATTAAGATTTTTTAATAGAAGTAATTTACAAATCTGTATAACTTTATGGTGCCAGTTCATATATAAAGAAAAGTTTTTTCCTGGATAACCCCTTTAATCCTTCCAGTACTTATCAGCTGCTGTATGCTCCACGGGAAGTTCTTTTATTTTTTAATTTCCTTTCTATATGACTACAGTGCTCTCTGCTGACACCTCTGTCCATGTCAGGAACTGTCCAGTAATCTAAAAGGAAAACAGAAGGCGCTCCATGTGCGGGATCAGCAGGTCAGGCCCATAGGGAGGGGAGTAGATCTATCCCACGCCGCTTACCAGAGTTGGGTGTGTGCACAATGGGAAGCGCCTGAAAGTATATGTGTCCTCATCCACAGCCTTCCTTGGAAACGATAGATAGGCGATTAGACCGTGATGGTAGGAGATGTCGGCGCTGGATGAAGGAACCAGGAGGAGTACAGCATAAAATCAAGGCAGGTTTATTGGATGCAACGCGTTTCGCTGCGCATGCGCAGCTTCATCAGGAACTGTCCAGAGCAGGAAAGGTTTGTTTTGGGGATTTGCTCCTACTCTGGACAGTTTCTGGACAGATGTGTCAGCAAAGAGCACTGTGGTCAGACAGAAAAGAAATTCAAAAAGAAAAGCACTTCCTGTGGAGCATACAGCAGCTTATAAGAACTAGAAGGATTAAGATTTTTTAATAGAAGTAATTTACAAATCTGTTTAACTTTCTGGCACCAGTTGATTTAAAAAAAAAAGTTTTCCAGCAGAGTACCCCTTTAACTACATTAGTTGAGATGGAAATACCCCTTTAAGATCTGTTATGTAACATGACCATAGTAAGTCCAGTTTACAATCGTAACAAATTACCTTGTAGGCAACTCTTTTTATAAATCTAGATCCAAAGGTTAGAACAGCGTTTTTAACTAGTGTGTCTCCAGCTGTTGCAAAACTACAGCTCCAACCATGCCCGGACAGCCGAAGGCTGTCCGGGCATGGTTGGAGTTGTAGTTTTGTAACAGCTGGAGACACACTGGTTGGGAAACACTAGGTTAGGAGAACAAATTACTTAAAATCTTACGTTGTAAAGTTCGTCTAATATCCATTTAGAGTAATAAGCTTTGCCACTTCTGATCCCGCTTCCTCCACCTACCCCGCTGCCTCTTTACACTGTACACCCACCCCTGTATACAATGGTTGCCACTGCCATCTTTTCAAATCCGAGAAGAGCGGCAGGAGGCAGAGAGGGGGTTTACATTGAAGTATATTCTTTGTGAGGGGTTAAGACACATTTTATAGTACTGTGTCTTGTACTATTCAATTAACCATTTGTATTTGAATTTATTAAGAGATTGTCTTAAAGGGGTATTTCAGAATTTTTTTATTTTATTTGACTGTGCTACAGAGGCTGTAAAGTAAGTGTAGTTCATAATACAGGGGAGATTAAAGGGGTATTCCAGGAAAAAACTTTTTTTATATATATCAACTGGCTCCAGAAAGTTAAACAGATTTGTAAATTACTTCTACTTAATCTTTTCAATAAAATTTGTAAATTAAAAAATCTTAATCCTTTCAATAATTATCAGCTGCTGAAGTTGAGTTGTTGTTTTCTGTCTGGCAACAATGCTCTCTGCTGACATCTCTGCTTGTCTCGGGAACTGCCCAGAGTGGAATAGGTTTGCTATGGGGATTTGCTTCTAAACTGGGCGGTTCCTGAGACACGTGTCATCAGAGAGCACTTAGACAGAAAAGAACAACTCAACTTCATCAGCTCATAAGCACTGAAAGGATGAAGATTTTTTAATAGAAGTAATTTACAAATCAGTTTAACTTTCTGGAGCCAGTTGATATAAAAAAAAAAAGTTTTTCCCTGGATAACCCCTTTAATCAAAACCTGTCCAGAGAAAAAGTTTCTGAGTTGCCCATAGCAACCAATCAGATCGCTGATTTCATTTTTTGAAAAGGCCTCTGAAGAATAAAAGAAGCAATCTGGTTGCAATGGGGCAACTCAGCAACTTATGCTCTGGACAGGTTTTGTTAAATCTCCCCCCATAGTGTCTACACGTGTTTGATGGCTGGTCTTGCAATTCTTATGTGATCTTTGCCCCAATGTTTATTTTTAACAGCATGCAAAATGAGTGTCGTCTCAGGTTTTCCCAGGTTGCAGTGCAGCCTGAGACATTATCTCTCTAGTCAGGTGTTGAAAGGGAGCATGGCAGTGCTTCACTGGGTGGAGCGACCGCTGGGTGGTGGGGGGGGATCATTCTTCAAAGCGCTGCAGGGAATTGTTCCTGGTGTGCTTCAATGGGTGGAGTGATGGATGTGTGGGAGGAAGAAAAGTGACCTCACACTTACAAACAAGGGATCACGTGACTTTTAGTTGGAGAGAGGGAACAGGAAATAACCATTTCACAAAAAGAAGGCAGCAGTGTTATGGTGGACTCACAACCTAGCCATTTAGCCCCAAGACAATCGCAGATCCTTCCTAATCATGTCCATTACTGTCTGTCAGGTATGTACTAAAGTCACCATATGGTGGATAACCCCTTTAAGGATTTTCACTTTAACCACTTTCACTATGATATAAAGCAGACAGCAGTGTATAATTTTTTTTTAGGTTGTAGATAAAATTGAGTTTTGTTTTAGTGCTTTGAAGGAGACCTCTTCTGCCACTTCTGGCACTTGTTCTTGATTTGTATATAAATAAAGATAATTGTTCTTGTACTAGAGTTCTATCTGAATAACTGCATTGGGCATCAGCTTTTCACTTATTTTACGCCACTTTCTTCTAATTTCTCTACTCAGGAAAGGCATCTGGACTGCAGTTTATAGGTCGTGGGTACAACCTGACAGTCTCTCAAGGACATGAAGCCAAGCTGAACTGCAGTTTATTGGGCATGGAGTTGCCGGAGATCCAGTGGCTGAAGGATGGCATCGTAGTGCAGAGTGCTGACCAGATGTACATTCCAGTGATTGAAGATCATTGGATCAGCTTCCTCAGGTAAATTATCTGGCCTTACTTCTGGAAATGATGGCCTGTGTATTATTAACAGATGTAAACAGATTATATGAATGTCTCCTTATATAGGCACTAGCTTAACCACATCAGGATAGGTATGTAGCTGCCCCAGATGGCATGCACAAGGTATTCCGTATTCATAGAGTAGATGGAAATATAACATCAGTTATACTAAGTATGGCTTTTGATTTCTATTGGGTGTTCACTTTGGGCGTTATACTGGCATTCTGTACCATTCGCACCATAGTAGAAAAGCAATAATCCTAATGCTCTGTTACATAGTTTTTGGTCTCAAACTCTGTTCTAGAATAAGAAAAGCAACCAGGCATATAACATTTTTCTGGTAATACATGCTTGGGGTGCTTTTATAACAAAGCGTACTCACCTGTCCCGATCCCTGCAGCTGCTGTTCCAATGCTGCTTGGTCCCTACTGCTCACCACTTCCTCTGATGTGTCAGCCCTCCAAAAAATGCCCACTTAGCCAATCACTAAGAGATGCAGATCCCCCGTATGATACTTTATTGATGTAAGCAGTCCCTGATGGATGATCTTTCTTGCAGAAGAAAAGCGTAGGACTGTGTGTCTATAGTCGGCAGGAGTCTATGCAAAATTGCACACAAAGAAAACTGCACGCTTCTCACCAACAGCCAATGCGATCCACCTGCGCAATCGGACCCGACGGTGCCGCCCCCCGGCTTCATGACAATAATCTAAAAGGAAAGAATGTCCAGCGCTGGTGGTTTACTTCAAAGCTTATTTATTTCTTGTCATGGAGTCACAATTACAGGTAAAGGAGTGTCTGACGCGTTTCGCGTCAGGCGTTCCTTTACCTGTAATTGTGACTCCATGACAAGAAATAAATAAGCTTTTAAGTGCACCACCAGCGCTGGATATTCTTTCCTTTTGGAGTCTATGCAAAAGGCGTATTAAAGGGGTTATCCAGGAAAAACCTTTTTTTCATATATCAACTGGCTCCAGAAAGTTAAACAGATTTGTAAATTACTTCTATTAAAAAATCTTAATCCTTTCAGTACTTATGAGCTTCTGAAGTTAAGGTTGTTCTTTTCTGTCTAAGTGCTCTCTGATGACTCGTGTCTCAGGAACCGCCCAGTTTAGAAGCAAATCCCCATAGCAAACCTCTTCTAAACTGGGTGGTTCCCGAGACACGTGTCACCAGAGAGCACTTAGACAGAAAAGAACAACCTTAACTTCAGAAGCTCATAAGTACTGAAAGGATTAAGATTTTTTTAATAGAAGTAATTTACAAATCTGTTTAACTTTCTGGAGCCAGTTGATAAATAAATAAAAAGTTTTTTCCTGGGTAACCCCTTTAAGTGTCACAGTGCTTGGAAGGATGCAACAAAAGTAGAGATATGGAGTCCAGCCAAGACTGAGCCAAGCTTGGCCAGTTATGTGATATGCATGAACATTTGCAAATTATATATATGCACTAAGGTGGGGGATTTTTATATGCAGGATTAAAATCTTAATAATAATGGTTAAACGTTGATGTAAGTTTACAGAGATTTTCAGTAAATAGAAATGAATGAATATATGAATGAATGAATGCTGTGAGCGCTATCCATACTATTTTTTCTTATCCTCTTCTTTTTTCCCTTGGGATTAGTAGCTCTCTCCTAAGCTTTTTTTGTCCAACCAGGTGCTAATCCTTACAACTAGTTACCGTATCTACAATGGAGGAAGGAGCTATATGCTCCGGGCAGAGACCTAGACATATCCTGAAAAATGTTGAGGACTGTTCAGACAGACTTTCTAAACTTAAAGGGGTACTCCGCCCCTAGACATCTTATCCCCTTTCCAAAGGATAGGGGATAAGATTTCAGATCGCCGAGGTCCCGCTGCTGGGGATCCTCGGGATCGCCGCTGCGGCACCCCGCTATCATTACTTCACAGAGCGAGTTCGCTCTGTGCTTAATGACGGGCGATACAGGGGATGGAGCAGCGTGACGTCATGGCTCTGCCCCTCGTGACATCACGTCCTGCCCTCTTAATGCAAGTCTATGGCAGGGGACGTGATGACCGCCACGTCCCCTCCCATAGACTTCGTGATGTCACGAGGGGCGGAGTCGTGACATAACGATGCTCCAGCCCCTGTATTGCCCATCATTACGCGCAGAGCGAACTCGCTCTGTGCAGTAATGATAGTGGGGTGCCGCAGCGGCGATCCCTGGGGTCCCCAGCATCGGGACCCTGGTGATCTGACATCTTATCCCCTATCCTTTGGATAGGGGATAAGATGTCTAGGGTCGGAGTACCCCTTTAAATAGATTAAAAAAAGTAGGATGCCCAGACTACCAATGTGGATATGGTTAAACAAATGTGGGAGTTAGAAAAATTTATGGAAAAAGAAATGTGCATATGGTGGGACCTCAGTATGACACAAAAATATATTTGGTATATGCAAAGATAAAAAGAAACAGACAGAGGAAGGTGCGGCATTGTGCCGTTATCGGGGGTGAGAGGGTTAAACAGGGTAGCTGATTTCAAACGTACCTGGTGATGTTGAGCTCAGAGATCAACATCTACAGTAGCATAGAATATACAGTGCGGGGCAGCCTCCGGACCCGGGTCCACCTGGAGAGGGTGGCTGGGGAATGCTTGAAGTTCCGCTGGCGGTTGCCGAACTGGGAGGAAAAAAAACGGGCGATTTTCGAGGCGCACACCGCAAATTTCAGAGAACCATGGATGCCGTTGGTATACTGTTGTTAGAAACTCTAAGCCTGCCTCCTACTACTCTTAAATCCAAACCTAAATATGTGATAAAAAGGAGGCCGAAAACACTGCAAGGAGATACTCTCAACTGGTGAAGGACAAATACAAACAGAGATAAATGTGGTCAGTCTATCCTCTTTTATTGTGTCTGATTCTCAGACTAGTCTTCTGGCTAAAGGCTTATCATATGCACCTACAGATAATTTTGACCTGTATCAGACTATCAAAGACGTTAACCGTTTTTCCAGACTTCTTACTGTGAAAAGGCATTTTTTTTACCAAACTGCACAAGATACCAAACAGTCCTACCTCAATCTGAACTGTTAACTAATACGAACCCTTTGGAAGATACCGGGACCCTTTTGTTTCAGGATTGCATAGTCCTTAACTCCCTTAGATCTTAAATGAAGAGTTGGACTGTGAAAGTAAGATCGAGGAGTCCAGATCTATGTAGTTTAGGAATCCATCTTTTTTACCCGATACAATCGAGGTGTGAGGCACTGGATCGGTTTCAAGAATTGATTTATGAGGAACTTGTCCATTTGCATAAAAATATGAAAACAGATATGCTATCAGGAGGACAGCACAAAAAGAACCTGACTAAAGAAGAACGAAAAGCAATTTCGGAATTAAAGGAGAATGACGATTTGTTGGTGCGATCAGACGATAAAGGCAGGGCAGTGGTTCTTATAAACAAAAATCTCTATATCAGATTGAATGAAGATAGGTAGCTCCGGTAGTCCTAGTTAGGCAGGGCAAATAAGAGTCCAAGGCCAGGTCCAGGTTAACGGTAGTTTACTGAGGTAGACAGATGGGACAGTCTTTACAGCTAGGCCAGGATCCCAGAGAGGTGACGAGTAGCACAGGGGCCTCGCAGCTTGCTGGGACTTGAAGTGACTTTGACAGACTTTAGGACAACCACGCTGACTATTATAGACTTGACTGAAGATAGTGACAGCAGACATAGATGACTTGACTGAAGATAGTGACAGCAGACAGAGATGACTTGACTTACTGACATGTGGCTGTAATTTAGCCTTGAGGCCTCCAGATGTGCTGGACACTGGCTCTGAGACATCTGGACTGGACTTGACCACAGCAGAGAATGAATCACGAGAGAGAAATTGTAGTACCTCCCCCTCTTATAAAGGGGGCTGAGCAAGGAGCCCATAGGTCAAGCTGCAGGTCACCTCGTTAGCTGGTGCTCTCTGGGTAACAAAACATGTGACTTGAACATGTGACGACAGTATCATGTGATTAACTCAAAGGTCCTTGATACATAATACATTTAATACTATGGGGGAGATGCTGCAGGAGAGCCCCTAGGACACAGAGGGAATCGACCTGACAGGGCCTAAGTACTGTACGGGACTATATCCTGTCCTGGGACATTACATATACAATGTACAAGTTGCAATTTAGGCTATGTAGGATGTACCAGTAGACTTATTAAAGATAGATTACGGGAACATATCTATGGAGCCACTCATGCTACCAGAAATCCTTCTGATGTCTCCAAGCATTTTGCACATTCTCACTCAGGTGATGTCAGTGCCCTTGTGATCAATGGAATTGAAAGGGTTACTAAACCATTACGAGGAGGAAACAGATGGGCAAAATTTCTGAACCGTGAAGGTTTCTGGATTCTCATATTTAATACCTTGTACCCGAAAGGCATGAATCATAGGTTAGATTTGGTTACAAGTTATTGACAGTTTTTTTGTATTTTTGTATTTGCCGTGTTTTTAATGTGTGGAATCTCTACACCCAGTATAGGCGGAGCTAACTGTTTAAAATACCTGTGAATACTATCCCCTGTATCTATGATTGAAGCGATACTCTGGCGCTTAGACATCTTATCCCCTATCCAAAGGATAGGGTATAAGATGCCTGATCGCCGGGGTCCCGCCGCTTGGGACCCCCGTGATCTTGCACACCGCACCCCGTTAAAATCAGTCCTGATTACTGTCAATCAGGGTCTGATTACTGTCAATCACGGGGCCGGCCCCCCTCAATGCATGCCTATGGGAGGGGGCGTGACAGCTGTCACAACGCTCCGGCCCTGTGATCGACAGTAATCAGACCCGGAGCGAACACGCTCCGGGAACTGATTTTAACAGGGTGCAGCGTGCAAGATCACAGGGGTCCCCAGCGGCGGGACCCCTGCGATCAGGCATCTTATCCCCTATCCTTTGGATAGGGTATAAGATGTCTAAGCACCGGAGTACCCCTTTAAGGCCCGCTAGAGGGGGAGGTTTCTGACCTCGAACATGTTGGATTGCACCTTACTTTGTTTACGTGGATTTTAATGGATAAAATAAATGGATGTTTTACCAGTGCAGTGCTGTGAATACCTTGGATTCTTTACAATGAATGGATGCTACCGAAAAGCATTTCCTATATGCCCACTTAACAAGTCTGTTTATTTTGGACATGAACAGTGTATTAAAGGGGTTATTCAGAAATAGAATACCAGAGTTAATTCCTTCCAAAAACAGCACCCCACCTGCCTGCAGGTTGTTTCTGGCACTACAACTTGGCTCCATTCATTTTAGTAGAAATGAGCTGCAAAACCACACCCAACCTGCAGATCTGCAATTCTGTTTTCTAATTCTGGCTAACCCTTCTAATATTTACAGCAAAGGCCTTGTTCACGACTGTGTCCTACAGTTCCATTGTTCTGTTCCATTATAGTGACAAATCCATATTCAGTAAGGGCCGGACATCGATAGCACCCTAAGAACCCCACTGGCTATAATTGGGTCCACTACGTTCCCAGTATGACATCAATATTTTAGCAGACAAAACATCACTGTATGCAGCTCAATTGTATCCAGAACATTTATTGGAATCTGCAGAACTTAGTCACAAAAATGAAACTTCCTCCCTTGAGGCGTACATTAACTCTGCCTTTCCTGGATGTGTCCGGCACATCTTTATACTTTCATAGGAAATGTGAGAGCACTTTCTCATTTCCAAAGATGGTACAGAAAGATAACCTGTGTTGTACAGATCGTAGGTAAATCCTATGGGTTACGCTGGGTTCACATATGTCCGGCATCCGTCATAGGTGAACTCAGCCTAAATCTCGATGCAACTGATGCCACAACTGATGCCAATGTGCATCAGTTGTCATCAGTTGTATGGCACCTGCCGTCCATTGTTTCTGAACGCAGGGCAGGAAAGCGCAGCAAGCTGTGCTCCTCTTTCTGGTACAGTCAATTGTGTCGAACCATCCGGCATCAAAATTGAGACTCCAAATGATTGTGAACTGTCCCATTCAAATAAATGGAATTCGTTCTAGCATAAGTTTCCCTCCGGTGCATGCTGGAGGGAAACTATGCCGGTCGCTGGACATATGTGAACCCAGGCTTATATTTGCTTAGAGGGTGGAAGTGCAAAATTCTTTTAGGGTACGTTCACATTGCACAGGATTTGATGCACTGGATTTTCTGCTGCAGATTTCAATGTAAACCAAATGACTAAATGACCACAGTAGAACATAGTTACATAGTTCATAAGGTTGAAAAAAAGACCAGAGTCCATAAAGTTCAACCTATATCTCTAATGTGTCCCTACTGAGTTGATCATGAGGAAGGCAAAAAACACTCATTTAAAGGAGTACTCCAGTAGAAAACCATTTTTATTTTTAAATCAACTAATGCCAAAAAGTTAAACAGAATTGTAAATTACTTCTATATATAAATCTTAACCCTTCCAGTACTTATCAGCTGCATTATACTACAGAGGAAGTTATTTTCTGTCTGAAAAAAAAAAAAAAGCGCACACCACCAACAATATATAATCAAAGTTACAAGAATTTTATTAAGACATAAATATCAAACATAATATACTAGGGGACATATAAAAACAATTAAAACAGATTAAACAGAGCATAGAACAACCCTGGGGAAGGGCCATGAACCCCATCCCACAGGTAACCGACCCCGTCCTATGATAAGCAAACTGTAAAGGAAATACCACACAATATCTATAAGATCACAGTATGTCACAGACACCTATCCTGCCCCACAATAACAGATATTCTACAATGGAAGATAGTACGGTACTCAATGATACTTAGGCAAAGCAAAAACAAAATAAAACAAAAATGTAGCCAGCACCTAAACCCAATACACGGGTGCACGCTGTTGTGGCAAGTATGGCAGCAGCACACTTGGTCAACAAAATGGTGGCTCTTAGCGCACTTTTTGATCAAAACGTGTCCCCCCATCCACCACGTGGAGGTGACCTCATATAGGATGTGACCCTAACATTCACTCACCTCAGGCTGGGCGACATGCTGGATCCACTAACAACCTAAAACCACCTCCTGTGAAATAGGGGAGGGGATGCACGGCTGCATAGGTGAGTGAATGTTAGGGTCCCATCCCATATGAGGCCACCTCCACGTGGTGGATGGGGGGACACGTTTTGATCAAAATGTGCACTAAGAGCCTCCATTTTGTTGACCAAGTGTGCTGATACTTAGGCAAAGGACAGAGATGGACATCCAATAAGCAAGGACGTGGTCATGCGTGACCCCATCCTTGCTTATTGGATGTCCATCTCTGTCCTTTGCCTAAGTATCATTGAGTACTATCTTCCATTGTAGAATATCTGTTATTGTGGGGCAGGATAGGTGTCTGTGACATACTGTGATCTTATAGATATTGTTACGCCGAGCGCTCCGGGTCCCTGCTCCTCCCCGGAGTGCTCGCGGCGTTCACCTTCTTGCAGCGCCCTGGTCAGACTCGCTGACCGGGAGCGCTGCATTCATGTCACCGGCGGGGACGCGCCCGGTCGCGGCTCGCATCCCGGTCTCCTCACCCGTCCTGTTCCCCGACGGCTCAGTCCCGGCACGCGCGGCCCCGCTCCCTAGGGCGCACGCGCGCCGGCTCTCTGCGATTTAAAGGGCCAGTGCGCCACTGATTGGCGCCTGGCCCAATTAGTGCTCACACCTGTGCCCTCTCTATATTACCTCACTTCCCCTTCCCTGTATTGCCAGATCTTGTTGCCTTGTGCCAGTGAAAGCGTTTCCTTGCATGTCCCAAGCCAATGTTCCAGACCCTCTGCCGTTTCCCCTGACTACGATCCTTGCTGCCTGCCCTGACCTTTTGCTACGTCCGACCTTGCTCTTGTCTAATCCCTTGTACCGCGCCTGTCTCAGCCGTCAGTTGGGGTTGAGTCGCTATCAGGTGGAACGACCTGGGGATTGCCTGCCGTTGATGAAGTTACCCGGGACTTCTCTATCATCTGGAAGGAAACTCAAAAGTCGCTCCTACTGGCCTCGTCTCATATGAAGAGACATGCCGATAAAAAGAGAAGAACTCCTCCTGTCTTCGCTCCTGGGGACAAAGTGTGGCTCTCTGCCAAGTATATCTGCTTCCGTGTTCCTAGCTATAAGCTGGGACCACGCTATCTTGGACCTTTTAAAATCAAGAGTCAAATCAATCCTGTCTCCTACAAACCTCTTCTTCCCCCTTCTCTCCGTATTCCTAACTCTTTTCATGTTTCTCTTCTCAAACCTCTTGTTCTTAACCGTTTCTCTCCCAAGGTTGTCGCTCCAGCTCCTGTCTCTGGCTCCTCCGATGTCTTCGCTGTTAAGGAAATCCTCGCGTCCAAAATAGTCAGAGGTAAAAAAAAAAATTCTCGTACATTGGGAGAATTGTGGCCCCGAAGAGAGGTCTTGGGAACCCGAGGATAACATCCTCGACAAGGAGCTCATTTGCAAGTTTTTGGGTTCCAAAAAGAGGGGGAGACCCAAGGGGGGTACTGTTACCCCGAGTGCTCCGGGTCCCTGCTCCTCCCCAGAGTGCTCGCGGCGTTCACCTTCTTGCAGGGCCCCGGTCAGACCCGCTGACTGGGAGCGCTGCATTCATGTCACTGGCGGGGATGCGACCCGCGTAGCTCCGTAGGGCGCACGCGCCGGCTCTCTGCGATTTAAAGGGCCAGTGTGCCACTGATTGGCGCCTGGCCCAATTAGTGCTCACACCTGTGCCCTCTCTATATTACCTCACTTCCCCTTCCCAGTATTGCCGGATCTTGTTGCCTTGTGCCAGTGAAAGCGTTTCCTTGCATGTCCCAAGCCAGTGTTCCAGACCCTCTGCCGTTGCCCCTGACTACGATCCTTGCTGCCTGCCCTGACCTTCTGCTACGTCCGACCTTGCTCTTGCCTAATCCCTTGTACCGCGCCTATCTCAGCCGTCAGTTGGGGTTGAGTCGCTATCGGGTGGAACGACTTGGGGGTTACCTGCCGCTGCAAGTCCATCCCGCTTTGCGGCGGGCTCTGGTGAAAACCAGTAACCCCTTAGACTCCGTTCCCCTGGTACGGCCCACATCATTACCCCACTGACACAGATCCACCACCAATATCCTCACAGTATCCGGATCCTGACAGATATTGTGTGGTATTTCCTTTACAGTTTGCTTGTCATAGGACAGGGTCGCTTACCTGTGGGAGGGGGTTCATGCTATGCTCTGTTTGAGCTTTTTTAATTGTTTTTATATGTCTCCTAGCATATGATGTTTGATATTTATGCCGTAATAAAATTCTTTTACTTTTGATTATATATTGTTGGTGTTGTGCGCTTTTTTTCTAGTGATTACTTTGGTCTAGTAGTGGTTCTGGGTATAAATAGGTCATGGGAGAGATCTCTGTATGGCCCCCTGACATATTTATACATAGTTATTAGGTCGCCCCTAAGCCTTCTTATTTCTACACTAAATAACCCGAATTCTGATAACCTTTTTGGGTTTCTCAGTGAATGGTTTACAGCCACTAACTAAGAAGTTCCAGCAGTCATAGTTATTATAGTATGGGATTTATGATCATTTTTGGCTGAAATATTTGAGCAGATTCTGGTCTATTGACTGGTCATCCAACGCTGGGAAGCTGAACGTAGAGAGAGCCATCTGTAGGGATGCAGGAACTCTGTACATGTCATATACTTTCATTGTACCTAAATAAAAATGAAATATTTAATAGGATTGTTCATCAAAAGATATATTGAGCCTCCGCACAGTGTTGATATCCCATTTAGAAATCTTTTATACAGTGATCCCTCAACTTACAATGGCCTCAAAATACAATAGTGTCAACATACAATGGTCTTTTCTGGACCATCGTAAGTTGAAACCAGACTCAACATACAATGTACAGACAGTCCAGAACTGCGACACGTGTCAATGGCTGGAAGAACCGACCAATCAGAATGGACATTTCACTGGTAAAACCCCTGTATTACTGAAGTGTATGCACTGACTGGTGTCTGATAGCGCCCCCTACAGTACAGGGAGGTATCACATGTTCTGTACTACACTTTACCTGTACCAGGGTTAGCTGCTCCTTTGTACACCAGGTGAGGGCGGCTCCATGTTACTTTTTTAGGACACTG